>NC_063347.1:25450257-25484081 GCF_021869965.1 Rhincodon typus
GGAGGGGATAGGTGGGAGGAAGAACAGGTTAGGGAGGCAGGGACGAGCTGGACTGGTTTTGGGATGCGGTAGGGGGAGGGGAGATTTTGAAACTTGTGAAATCCACATTGATACCATTGGGCTGCAGGGTTCCCAAGCGGAATATGAGTTGCTGAGGTCAGCTTTCTTTCTACTTTTCGCACCAGCTACAAATGGCATTCATAGGGAGCCTTATTGAAACTAGGAATTTTTGTTCTGGAGAGTAATATATTTGTCTACTTCAACATATAGATTCAGAATTAGCCACTGTCACAATGGCAAGAACAGAACAAGATCTCATTTGCCTTCAAATGTACCTTGTAAGAGCTCTAAACCTGTATAACACCCCAAATACCCACACCAAACATGTTTGTGCAGGCCAAAGAGTTTTGAATTCTGAACACTATTCTGTGATAGACAGGCAACTATAGTGAACTAGATTGATTCTGGCCAAGAGTTGTTTTACTTCAGGTCCTTTTTTTAGCTTTGGAAAGCTGAAGAGGTTTATGAATTCAATGGCAAGACCACTTCTTCAGAGTAAATTGACCAATTTTTCGATCAATACAATGATAGATTTTGAAAAATAATTTGATATAAGTCTGCATCCAATGTGCTTTTTCTATTCTTTCATGTGATGTCGGTATTGCCAGCAAGGCCAGCATTTGTTGCCCATCTCTAATTACCCCTGAAGTGATTGGCTTGCTAGGTTATCTATGAGGGTAATTGAGAATCAACCACATTGCTGTGGGTCTGGAGTGCCCTATTGGTCAGACCAAGGAAGGACTGCAGAGTTCTCTCCCCAAACAACACAAAGGAAGCAGAGATAACAAGGTGTAGAGCTGGATGAACACAGTAGGCCAAGCAGCATCATAGGAGCAGGAAAGCTGACGTTTCGGGTCTGAACCCTTCTTCAGAAAGGGAAGCAGGTAGGTTTTCACAATAATCCATGTCAGTTTCATGCTTAAAATAACTGAGAAATCTTTTCAATTTCAGAATTATTAACTGAATTTAAATTCCACCAGCTGCCATAGTGGGATTTGAAACCATATCCTAGAGCATTACCTGGATTACTTGTGACATTACCACTCTGCCACCACCTCCTTCTAACATAATGTTAAAATATTAAAAATGATGGGTGGTCCAAAGGTGCTGTGCCCATAGGTGGTGCGATGAATGTAGCGCTATGTAACTAATTAAGAATTAATTAGGCAGCACTAAAACAAAGTAAGACAGCCTATAAAAGCAACAAGGTTTGACTTTTGATATACAAATATACAAAACATACAAGAATCCTGGGGAGCTTCACCGATTGGATACAGAAAGGTTCCTTCCCTTTGTGGGAAAGTTTAGAACCAGAGGCAATAATCATCAGAGACGAGGAAGAATTTGTTCTCTTGGAGTGTAATGAATTTGTGGAATTTACTGTAGAGGGCTATAGACGCTGGATTGTTAAATATACCCAAAGCTGAGGTAGACAGTTTTGTGATCACTATGGGAATCAAAGGTTATGGAGAAAGGGCAGAAGAGTGGAGCATTATCCAAACAGCCACCATCTCATTGAATGGCAGAACAGGCTCAATGGGCCGAATGGCCTACTCCTGCTCCTACATCTTATGGACATGGCAAAATGACTTGGAATTTCTTGAAACAGCATCACCAGTAAGTTAAACCAAACTTTATAACAGTTTTTACATCTAACTTGCTAGCTGGTTCCTCAGTTAAAACTTTCTATCACTCTCATTAACATACGCCAGAATTTAAAACTCAGTGGAATCTTTTGTGGTTTGAAGGAAAGCATACGACTTACTGTATCCTCCTTCTTTAAATCCATCTTTACATACTAAAATTAAATTTTGTAGCTATCAAACAGTCCCTTATGAACATTAAGCAAAGCATATTTAAGAAATCCGATTATGGAAGCTCTGCATTTTTACATAATATTTTCATAAATATGAGAAGATACAAAAAAGTAGACAGCAAATCCGAGTGACAAAAAAACCAACAATTTAAATTTTAAAAAAAATCAGTATAAAGCACAAAAAATGTGACAGCATTTGGTCTCACTGCACCTAATATTTTGAGCATAAATTTAAGTTTAGAACTTGTACAAGTGCAGGAAACACTTATTCTCTTGTCCTCTGCAGGAAGAAGGACTACATCGATGCATGATTTTAAAATTGTTGGCAGAGGAATCACTGCATAAAAGAATCTGTGGAAGACAAGGCATAACAAATTATTTAACTGTGAATTTATTGCATTTTTTGCATTGAAAATCAGTATTAAGCCACTGTTCCAATGCATGCTTTGTGGAAATACCAATTATGAATTGATGCTACAGACTGAAAAGCCTATGAGAGACAATGCAGTCTACTATATACTTCTAAAGACAATTGACAAAGCAAAGGACTAATCAGTGTGATTGTTAGAAATGCACAGAAATTGTGTCAAACTACCATGAACTTACAAACTCCCAAACAAAAGCACAAACTCTAGTACCTTCTTTATGCAGAGCTTGACATTTCTTTTCAATTTTTGATGAGTTTTGCTTATTGGCATAATTAAATTCATTACCTGCAATGACGTTGAATGAGCAGTAAATATTTTATCTTTAGTCCTCACAATTTTCAAATATAATAGATAACAACACACAATAAATCACAGCCACAAAGAGTGTGTTAAAAATAAATTGTTTCTTATTTACCATTAAGAGATTTACCTGTCTTTCTTTGGCTTGGAAGCTGTTCGTACAGATATGAATCATACTGTTTCAATGCTGTATAGAAAAGATTACAGCTTTCTTCACCTTTTCGTGACAATAAATCAAGAAGTGTGGCTGCACGACTGTGTCTTTCCATTTAAGGGTTTTGTAACTGTTAAAATCCAATGGAAACTTTACAGATTATTTATCAATAGGGTGTAAACAAAAAAGTGAGTAGTTCAGAACTAGAGCATTGCTGCAAATATCATATTTTGTTGAAGTTTTTTGTCATACACTTATCAAGGCAAATCACAAGAATATACCAATAAAGCAGAAACATTCACACTGTATAAGAGAAGAGTGATGGTCAGATGGCAAGTGGGTATAGGCATTGCCATGGAGCATGCAGCAGTTAAGGTTGCCAGGCTTTGTGTAGATTTCAAACCGGACTCTGATTGATCAAAGATAACACAGTGTGGAGCTGCAGGAAAACAGCAGGCCAGGCAGCATCAGAGGAGCACAAAAGTTGACGTTTCGGGTCAGGACCCTCCTTCAAAAAAAAATTTCTGAAGGGTCTCGACGTGAAACGTTAACTTTCCTGCTCCTCTGATGCTGCCTGGCCTGCTGCGTTCCTCCAGCTCCACACTGTGTTATCTCAGACTCCAGCATCTGGAGTTCTTACTATCTCTGATCAATAAAAGCAGTGCCCTGAAAGACTAGCCAGCAAATGATACCTATTCAGTTAAGTTGAAACAGTGCCATGTATGTATATGTTCTTTTTGTTTGTAAAGAACAGGGCCCTGTGTATTAGTATATGTAGCTTTTATGACGTGCAAGTGAGAGCCTGACTGACATGCCTAATTTGATTGTCCCTGTAATTTATTGTACATTCAGGATTATTCAGCAAATGTTGTCCAATTGCAGAATCACACCTAACATTAGGCACTGTATTGTGAGTTTTGCAAGTGTAGGCTGATTTAGTACTGTTGGTACTAGATTGTTGAGAATAGCCAAAGGGAAATGCTGTTTGATCTGATCCGCTGTCTTTGGGACATACAGTCTACACACCGGCACAGAAATTCACAAGACACATTACTCATTTGTAATAGGCAGAATGTCCTTTTGATTTGACAGCAGCATCCTATTAGTGGTGAATACCACTTGTGTTACTGCTGTGCAGTAGCAGCATGAAACAGTTGCTCAAACTTTTGAGATACCTTACCCTTCTAAAATCTCTGATAGGATGGGCACTTTTCAGGACCAACAGTGACCATGCAAGGGCATTTGATGAATTTGTGTGACACACAGGGAGAAATTATCTGAACAGGGAAGTCCCCATCCTGAAGGATGGTCTTGATGTGCCCTCTTCAGCATCAACCTTGCATGGTGACCAAATGCCTTGAAATCAGGTTCTTTCACAAGTAAAGAATTGAGCGTATGCAAATTTTCCCCTTCATTTAGAATCCGTGGGGAGAAATTTTACATAAACTGGTTGCTTAGATTCCATTCTACAAAGGAGATGTGACATACACCGCTGTTAAATAATAAGTGTAATGTAATTTTGCTTTTTAAATGTTAGCTGGATTAGCCTGAATTGAGTCATAGAATCATACAGCATGGAAACAGACCCTTTGGTCCAACCAGTCAAAGTGTTAACTAAAACATTTGAATATATTGAATCGGATTTCATATGATGAAGAAATATCACAGTATTTCTGTTAAAATATTCAAAATAATTTATTAAATTTTCAATAATTTAGTTGTCATGCAGACGGAGCTAGGTGTGACAATGAATACACAAATAAAATCAGACACACAGCTGGACTCCATTGGGTCCCTGCAAGGTTACAGCACAGGAGATAACAACTTGTGAAAACAATATCTGCATCAGTAGTACTGAGGTGGAGATGGTCGAGAGCGTCATGTTTCTGGGAGTAATGATCACCAACAATCTGTCCTGGTCCACTGACGCCAATATGATGGTCAAGAAAACACAGCAACGCCTCTGCTTCCTCAGGAAGCTAAGGAAATTCGGCATGTTCACAAAGACTCTTACCAATTTTTATAGATGTACCATCCGGATATATCACAGCGTGGCTTGGCAACTGTTCTGCCCAAGACCGCAAGAAACAATAGAGGGTCATGAACACAGTCCAATCCATTAAGCAAACCAGCCTTCTATCCATTGACTACACCTATACTTCCCACTGCCTCAGGAAAGGAACCAACATAATTAAAGACTCTCCTACCCCGGTTATACTATCTTCCACCTTCTTCCATCCGACAGAAGATATAAAAGTTTGAGTACACGTACGAACAGATTCAAGAACAGCTTCTGCCCTGCTGTTATCAGACTTTTGAATGGACCTCTCAAATGCTAATTTTGATCTCTCCCTCTGCACCTTCTGCATGGTTGTAACACTGTATTCTGCACTCTGTTCTGCTATCCTGATGCACTTTGCATGGTGCGATCTGCCTCTGTAGTACACAAAACAATACTTTTCACTGTTTCTCTGTACATGTAACAACAATAAATCAAACTCAAAATAATAAATGTTATTTTAATATATTTTAGTTCAATAAGTTTAATTTAATAATTCACCTGCAGTATGAGTTTTTGGTAGAGATTATATTCACCCATGCATATAGTGCAATAATAAAAAAGACATGAAAAATACTATGAGATAGGCAAAAACAATATAAAATTGTTGTATCTTACCCTGTTGTATTCTCCACTGTTCAAAACAGGAGGCTCTGTTTTAGTCAAATAAATAATAATCTGATTTAACAAGGTTTCATAGAGACCTCCCTCATTTGTAAAATATAGTCTGTCATCCTTCAGAGCATCTTTGCAGTTCTTTCCTGCAACAAAAACAAAATAATTTGTAGCTGTACAATAAATTATTGCATGTATTGTATTGTAAATTGTCTGTATTGTATGTACTGTAAATTATGGAGGAGGTACAACATTTAAAAGGCATCGGGATGAGATATAAGAATAGGAAGGATTTAGAGGCACGTGGACCAAATGCTGGCAAATGGGACTAGGTCAGATTGTGATATCTGGTCGGCGAGGATGAGTGAGACTGAAGGCTCTCTTTCCGTGCTGTATAACTCTTTGACCCAATGACTCTTATTTTGTTGAGATATTTTCTGTTAATTGGTGTCAGATCATATGTAAAACATATTCCACAGCTAAAATTTGGCAGGTGTTTATAAAAATAGGTTTTAAATTATATCTCAAGAAACATTTCCTCACTTTCTCTCATTATCATGGGACTTGAATGCAACAAATATTAAAATTTGTACTTTCATTTTTTTATTTCCAGCTTCAATGCAATAAAAAAAGTCTTTTCCAGCAAGTTCTGACACAATGGGGGTAACTTTCATCTGTGGCTTCCCAGTTCAAGCTGAGAAAAATAAGCAGGCCATAACACATACCAGGAGGGCACACTGAACACTCAGCTGACTGCAAAGTGCATCTAATGTGGATACATAAATGGGCAAACACCCATCCTATCTTCCTAAAACAAATGAGGTTGGTTTAAATTTATAGTTCAAGGGTCATAATCAGTAATAAAGGGTGGTACGGTGGCTCACCGATTAGCACTTACTGCCTCTCAGTACCAGGGACCCAGATAGGATTCCTGCCTTGGGTGACTATCTGTGTGGAGTTTGCATGTTCTCAGTGTCTGCGTGGCTTTCCGTTGGATGATCCAATTTCCTCCCATAGTCCAAAGGTGTGTAGGTTTGGTGGATAGACCACTGTAAATTGTCTATTGTGTCCAGGGATGTGTAAGCTAGATGGATTAGCCATGGAAAATGCAGGGTTACGGGAACAGAGTAGGGGTCTGGGTGGGATGCTCTTTGAAGGCTTGGTGCAGACTTGATGGGCCGATTGGCCTCTTTCCACTCTGAAGGGATCTATTCTATGATTGGAAGTTTGATCACAAATTTCACATGCAACAAGGCCATGTGTAACCAATGCCCTTCAAAGTGCTCAAACAACAGACCAGAAAACTAGCACGAGTGCTTCTACTGAGCCCACAAGATCAAGTTCCATTCCACCCCCCGTAACTCCTTTCAAAATACTAAAGGAAAATCAATCCAATCACCCCCTTAAATGTCTACATTCCAGAGAACATAAGCCTGGTTTATGAATTTCCCTTCATAACCTTCAGAACACTGGTGACATTCTAATAAATCTACAATATATTTGTTCCAAGGCAAATGCATTTAGATCTTGCATGACGTTTGTAGTTGCGTTCCGGAAAAGTGTAACATCAAGTAAAACTGCATTCAGCAAATCAAATCTCTCCATTACAACCAATGTTAAAACTGTAATTAGTTTCAGTATGAGTTTTCTCTATATAAAATAACATTAAAGCAATATAGCCTGTGAATTGATGTGGAGGTGCCGGTGTTGGACTAGGGTGGACAAAGTCAGAAGTCACACAATCCCAGGTTATAGTCCAACAGGTTTTATTTGGAATCACACAAGCTTTCGGAGCACAGCCCCTTCGTCAGGTGCAATGAGACAGCAGGGCACACAGACACAGAGTTTATAGGCAGAGAGATCAAGGGCAGAGAGATCAAAAGATCATACAACTGGTGTGTGTGAATTGTCAGGTGATAAGTCTCTGCAGATGACCAAGAGTGTTAGATGGTGTGTAAAGTGTTTATAAAGTCAATGTCACTGCTGTACTATCATGACAATCAGGCAGAGCCATAGGAATATACAAAAGATGACATCTCAGGTCAGATACTGAATTGTAGGTGTGAGGCTTTGTTCAGAATCTGTGTCAGAGTTTTAACCTGGAATCAGGCTGGTTTTATTCCAAAAGATGAAATTTATAAGATGCCATGCTGACTGATTGTGACTACAAATTATGTATTTTTTGAACAAAATAGAATGTATCTGCAAATAGGCAAACTTTTTGGATGGAATGATTCACCCCATAGATTTGTGTGCGTGTGTGTATGTGTGTGAGTGTATGTGTGTTTGCATGTGTGCGTGTGTGTTTGTGTGCATGTGTGTGTGTGAGACAGAGTGTGAGGGAGTGTGTATGTGTGTGTGTGTGTGAGGGAGTGTGTGTGTGTGTGTGTGTGTGTGTATATGTGTGTGTATATGTGTGAGGGAGTGTGTGTGAGGCTGCGTGTGTGAGGGAGTGTGTGTGTGAGTAGGGGGAAATGGAGAGATGGGGAGGATTGAACAGGGGAGAGATAGGGAGATAGGAGGGATTAAATGGGGGGGTGAGATGGGGAAAATTGAGTAGGGGAGGTGGGAGATGGGATGGATTGGGTAGGGGAGAGGTGGGAAGATGGGGAGAACCAAGCAGGAGAGAGTGGGGAAATGGTGAGGATTGATAAGGGAGATGTGGGGAGATGGGGAGGATTGACCAAGGGAGAGGTGGAGAAATGGGGAGGATTGGTGAGGACATGGGGTGATTGAGTAGGGGAGAGGTGGGGAGATGACGAGGATTGAGTCGAGGAGAGGTGGGGAGATGGGGAGGCAGTGAGTAGGGGAGAGGTGGGGAGATGGGGACGCAGTGAGTAGGGGAGAGGTGGGGAGATGAGGACAATTGAGTAGAGGAGAGGTGGGGAGACGGGGAGGCATTGAGTAGGGGAGAGATGGGAAGATGGGTAAGATTGATAGTGGTGAGATGGGGAAGATTGAGTGGGTGGAGAGTAGGTGGCGAGACAGAGAGGAAGTGTTATGGACCATACCAAACGCCCTTCAAATATATCAAGGAGATGGCCTCGACCCTAACTTTTATCTTAATTAAAGGCAACTCTAAGGTACTTTGTTCCAGATGTAATTCAATTGATTATACTACTCAGCTTTATTCTTACCCTATGGTTAAAATACAAATAAAAGAAGGAAGAATTGCTCCAGCTTTAACCCTATTGAAAAACTTAACAGAATAATAGATTATTTAACTACTGAGCAGCAACTGTTCTATACGGTAACATCCCACAAACACACCCTTGGCAAAGGCAAATTCAGCAAAACAGAGTGTCTCACATGTAAGTTTCTCCACAGCAGGAGGAGAAAACATCCAGCAAAAATTCTGGCAGACAAAGAAAACGCAAGCATTTTGCTGTAGCAGGGAGAGAGGTATAGTCGCTTCAAAACTCCAACAACCACTGAAAGCTAAATAAAACCCTGGTTTTGTGGGAGCCTGACTCCACCCATTCATGCTGCTTGTGTTGTTCCAACTTTAAAAATAACCCAAGGCATCACAAGCTGTTTATTTTATTGGCTTTGAACAGGCTGCTTTGTACCTCTGTCTCATACTTTCTTCATAAACATAAAAAGGACAGAATACACCTCTTAAAGCCATAGTATTGTCACAGAAAGAGGTGGGGAGATGGGGAGGTGGCAAGTGGGACGGAGGTGGAGATAGCAAGAGACAGTGAGCAGGAGAGAGTTGGGGAGCGGGAGGATCAATGAGCAGGGGAAGACCACTTCAGATTGATGTTGATTAGGTCCCACTATGGATCCTTATGTTCACCCATGCCCCCCCCAGAGCTGTTATGACAAGTGTTGCTTTTAGCAACCATGTCCCCCATTCTCAGGCCTATTATCACATTACATGATTTGCTTTCAGCACAGACTACCCATTTGCTACTACCTTCCGCTCTCATTATCACTTATTCAGCTTCCCCTCTGTCCTGGCCTTCCATCCATAATCCCCTAGTTTACCTACCCCTTTCATATCCCTCTCTCCACCTGGGCTCTATCTCAACCCATCTGCTCCCTTCCCCCTTCCTCCTTCCCCCTACCCCTCTTGTCTTCAGCATCAAAACCACTTATTCCTAGCTGCTATCAGTTCTGATGAACAGTCACCAGACTCAAAACATTAACTCTGCCTTCTTGCCAGAAATGCTGTCAGACCTGCTGAGTTTCACCAGCAATTTCTGTTTTTGTTTCAGATCTCCAGTTTCTTGTTTTATATAAATAATTGAGACTCAGCACCGATCCCTGTGGAACTCCATGGTTACAGCACACGTAGTGCATCCAAATTTCCAAGAGACATTTAACAGACGTAAAGGTTACTAGAGTCACAGAGTCATAATACAGAAGAAAAGACCCCATTTTGTTAGGAGTTATACATTACCATGGGAAGAGGATTCACTAATTAACAGGAAACAGAATCAGGGTTATGGTTTGGCATTCTCATCCACCGAGGGGTTATTGACTGTATTCGAGACTGAATAATTTCGATTTCAATTTGCTCGATATGGGAGTTAATTGTTCTGGTCACAATCAAATGGTCCCAGTGGCCCACCTTCCGTTTCTTATGATTTCAGGGTTGCTGTTGCATTTAGACACTCTGGCTGGGTTTTGCTGTTGTATTGATATACCATGTATGTCAGTGCGGTGTTTCTCGATTGCAAGTTATATGACACATGGTATCCTTTCAGAACATGAGTTACTGTCGTTCTACCTAAATACTCACGATTTTGGTATAACCCAGAGAAACAGGACGTTTCATGATGCGACAGATTGTACGCCTGCAACAACTAGAATCCTAGTCACGTTTAATATGGTACAAGCATCAAACTAGCAGCATAAATACACTTTCTAATCTTTTATCATGCATCCGTTTTAAACGTGCTACTTAGTTTAAATCGGACCAATGCTCTGCCCTTTTAATGCCATGTACAGATAAATGACATAACTCTTACCCTCCATTAGTTTCACAGCCTCTCGTAAACTTCTGCTACTTCCGGCTTTTCGTTTTAGCTGTCAGACCGTCCAGACAGTGTGCCCAAACCAGTCCGCTGTTGGGGTCAGACCCAGAAAACACGGACATCGGCTCAGATTTACAACATTTTTCACCGACAGAGAATTCTCTCTTGCGCCACCAATTGAGGAATTGCAAAGGTTTCTTTTTATTTAAACATTATGAACAGAAAATCTCTTGAGGCTCATCCTATTCATTAGAATTCATGTCAGATATTTGCGTAAATTATTCTCAACATTTTAATTTAGCTGCAGGTAAATTTTGAAAATGCTCAGGAGGTCAAACGGGATATTAAAAGCGCCTAAACTGGGTATTAAAACTGCCAAAGGACCCAATAGCCGAGGTCCGTGTTGTGAAATGTTAAGCCATCCGTACCAATGTAAGAGACAACAAGGTGCAGGGCTGGATGAACACAGCAGGCCAAGCAGCATCATAGGAGCAGAGAGGCTGACGTTTCGGGCCTAGACCCTCCCACCTCCAGTAGTCGGGTCAGACACAAGACTCATGGAAGAATTGCAGTATGAGAAGGTTGTTTGTGGTACAGATGGTGTTCGAGTGCCCCCTGCTCTAGATGTCTGCAATAACATCTCTGCACAGGTTGATTAGAAAATATCTAGAATTAATATATAACATGCTAATGATTTGATTCTTTGAATTGACTAAAGGAGATAAGGAAATAACTCGCATTTACTTAACAACATTCATACTCTCAGGACATATTAAGGTGTTTTATGGCCTATTAATTTTTAATTCCATTATTTTGTTTGGTAGGAATAGTATATAAATGCCTGCATATCAGTTAGTTAAATGAATGTTAATATTTTCAGTCAATTAGTGATTGTTTTTTTCCCTAGATATGCTGATGCAGTGGTTGCTACTGGTCTAGTCATTGGTCTGCAAATAACATAGAAAACTAGAGTGCAAATTACATAATGGCAGTTTAAAAATTTGACATTAGTTGTAAAATTTTTCAAATAAAACTTTAGTACAAGTAAAATGATCATTATGTTGCCATCAAGCCCAACTGGTTCACCGGTATCTTTTGAGAAAGCAACCTATCCCTTTCTGTGATTATGTGATTCCAGTCTGCAGTGGATGACCATGATGTTACCTGCAAATTACACCTCTCCATAGACTACTGCAACACAGACTATAACACTTCAGTTAGGAAACCCAAAAGCAACCTTTCAGGCAACTAGGAATGCTGGTATTTTCATCCATTCCTAATGAAGCCAACATACTGAGAACAACCTTTTCAAAAAAAATTGGAGAACTTCCTCCTTCTAAAATCTTTGTATATTAATCCTTTCTAACTGATTAAAGATTTAACGGCCATCTTAGGTCTGTTCAACACATCCACATCGGACTCTTTGATCTTTTGCTTATAAATTCTGTGTCTGATGTCACCTCTCTCACTGAAACCTGAAAAAGGACCGAGACTCCGAAAGCTTGTGTCTTCAAATAAACCTGTTGGACTATAGGCTGGTGTCATGTGATTTTTGGCCTTTCAACATACTTGCTACCAGATTTCCTTCTTTTTATAGATGGAAGGGCAGTTAAGAAGGAAAGCTACTTAATATTGCCTAGAATTGTTGTAATCAGGAAACTCCATTTATTCTTACCATTAAATAATTTGCCACAGGACATTGTAATTTCCTGCAGCCTGCAAAAATCAAGAAAACCTGTTCATGAAAAGCAACCAAGCCTGTTGCTGCGTTAAAACCACAATATTTATCCAAGCTTCGCTGCAAATCTGTCAGTAAATTCTTAGTGCAGCATAGGGCTTACTGGACTCTCCCATTTCATTTTCTTTTAGACCAAACAAAAACTGAAGCCTAAAATGCATCTTCAAATTACGTCAACTATTGTTACAGAGACACGTTACATTAAACATTGGTTTGGATGACTTACATTTTGAAGAATGTGGGAAATGGAATTTATTTCAAGGTTTGTAGAAATACATAGAGTGATTCCTTTGAAAAATGTCATTAAGAGTTCACTGCAGATATTGTAGATGTGTTTTAAACAAAACCTTTTAGCAATCCCAAGACTGATGATGAGAGAGATAGTAGGAACTGCAGATGCTGGAGAATCTGAGATAACAAGGTGTAGAGCTGGATGAACACAGCAGGTCAAGCAGCATCAGAGGAGCAGGAAGGCTGACGTTTCAGGCCTAGACCCTTCTTCATTTCTGAATGAAGAAAGTTAGGAAGTCAGTTAGGAAGGCTCTGGTCAGACTGCATTTGGAATATTGTGAGCAGTTTTGAGCCCTGTATCAAAGGAAGGATGTGCTGGCCTCGGAGGGGGTCCAGAAGAGGTTACAAGAATGATTCCAAAGATGAAGGATGTGTCATCTGGGGAGTGGTTGAGGCCTCTGGGTTGTGCTTGATGGAGTTTAGAATGATGAGGGGGAATCTGATTGAAACTTACAGACTACTGAGAGGCCTGGATCAAATGGATGTGGAGATGTTTCCACATCTTCACTGGTAGGAACTGAAAGCAGAAGTTTTGTTTTGATAATAATTGTTTCATATAAAACTTGATCGATAGCTCATTTTGTTTAAAATATGATATAAATGAAATATTTAATTGGTTGTCCTGGTAACTGGAAAAAGTATTTATATTTTTATGTGATCTGTGGAGTATTGGGGCTAAAACAATGACGCAATCCTCAAGAATGGTCATAATCAACATTCTTTCCAAACCGGAGTTTTTGTGCATACCAATCAGAGTGCTGATACATCAGCTTCCCTTCCAGAAGCTGCTGCAGTATACAGACCTCTGAGGTCAATGCAGCAAAAAGAAATGTTAGAGGAAATGCTGGTTGTACTACTGAAAACAGTAGCTGAAACTGAAAAATATCAACGGAATCCTCTCCGTCTTGTTTCAGCTGTGAGTTAACCTTACATGGAAGCTGATAGACTGAGGTAACAAAGATGATAGCACGGAACACAAAATACACTTTCTCCATTTAAAACAGTGATTGCGACTACCTCAATTATATAATGGCACTTAAATTTCAGTAACACTCAAAACACATTATACATTAAGCTAAGTGTAACAGAATAAAGCAACAGTATTTTAATTACCATTCCAGCAGTTAATGTTGTAATTCTGTTGTTGCAGTGTAACAAGCATATGAATCCCTTTTGAGCCCATGATTCATACCAAGGTTCAGGTAAGAAATGAATTATTCCTGTGCCAATGATGTCAAACCTTAAATAATTAAGTTTTTAAAATGTTACCAGGTCAAGGTTAGGAGTAATAAGCACAGGGGAGCTTTTAGTGATACAAAGATTGATTTATAATATTGTATTCAATAAAACATTATACACAGCAGCTCTTTCTTTTACTTTGATTTTCTCCAATGAATGTATAACATTTACAATATCGGCACATTTATAATATTGCAGTTTCACGTTTTGAATTCAGTGCCCATTTAATATGTAGCATTTGATTGTGTTAGTTTCTTTAAAAAATTATACACATTCATGGATTATGCAAATAAATTAGTAGGTAGGAACTGCCAATAACACGACAGTCAGATTGCTGCAAAGTAAAATTCATTCAAATTCAGAAATTTAATTTTAAGGAAAGTGGAATAAGATAAATGACTATATTGACAGTACAAAAGCAGGGAAGTTATGCTGAACCTTAATAAAGCACTGGTTTGATCATAACTAGTGTATCATCCCCAGCTCTGGTCGTCACACTTTAGAAAGGATATTAAGGACTCTGAAAGAGTACAGAGGAGATTTACCAGAATGCTTTCAGGTCTGAGGAACTTAGCTACAAAGTTATACAGGAGAAGCTAGTTCTGATGAAGGGTCTAGGCCCGAAACGTCAGCCTTCCTGCTCCTATGATGCTGCTTGGCCTGCTGTGTTCATCCAGCTCCATACCTTGTTATCTCAGATTCTCCAGCATCTGCAGTTCCTACTATCTCTAGGAGAAGCTAGTGTTATTTTGCAAATTAGGTCCAGGGAGACTGATAGTGGATTACAAGATTATGACAGGTTTAGATAAGAAGGAAAAAGCTATTCCTGTTGGCTAATGGTATAGGGACTAGATGTCATTGATTCAAGGCTTTAGGTTCTAATGTGTACAGGATGTGAGAAAAAACATGTTTTACTCAGTGAATGATAATGACTGGGAATGTAGTGTTTATGAGGGTGGTAGAAGTGGAGATGTATAACAATTCCTAAAGGAAATTGGATAGGCACTTTAGGAAAATAAACTTGCACAGTTAAAGAATAGAATAGGAAATGAGATTTAATGCTTCGCTCTACAGAGAACAGGCTGGATGTAAAGGGCTAACTGGCTTTTTTTGTACTGTTGTGACTCCAGGAACACTGGCAAATTGATTGATTGATTTATGGTCACTTGTCAAGGCAAGATCAACATTAGCAAGATCAGCATTATTTGAGGCGAGAGAGTCCATTCATCAATCTGATTACGCCAGGATGAAGCTGTTCCTGTGCTTGCTCATGCGTGTAGTCAGGCTTCTGTATCTTATGCCTGATGGAGGAGGTTATAGGAGATCACTGTGGGGGTGCGCTGGGTCTTTGATGATGTTGGCAGCCTTTCTGCGGCAGCGAGCCCATGGAGTCCATGGATGGAAGGTTGGTTTCCGTGAGGGTCTGGGCTTTGCACTCCATCTTCTGGAATTTTTTATGGTCCTGGGCAGGACAGTTATCATACCAGGTCGTTATGCACCCGGACAGTTTGCTTTCAATGGTGCATCTGTAGCAGTTGGTGAGGGACCTTATGGACATTCCAAATTTCCTGAGCTGCCTGAAGAAGAAGAGGTGTTATTGTGCCTTCTTGACTGTCGCAATTACGTGGGAAGTCCAGAACTGGTTGTCGGTTATTGTCCCTCTGAGGAACTTTTTGCTCTTCACTCTCTCAACCTCAGACCCATTGATGTAGATGGGGGCATGTTCTCCTGCTTTCTTTCTGAACTCAATGATCAGTTCTTTAGTTTTGCTGACGTCGAGAGTCAGATTGTTTTCATTGCACCACGTCACCAAGGCCTCTATCTGTCTTCTGTAGTTTGACTCGTCATTGTTAGAAATCCATCCAACTATGATGGTGTCGTCAATGAACTTGTAGATGGCATTCGTTCAGAATTTGGCAATGCAGTCCTAAGTGAAAAGGGAGTACAGTAGGGGTCTGAGGACACATCCTTGGGGGCTCCAGTGTTGACTGTTATTGTGGAGGAGGTGCAGTTACCTATCCTCACTGATTGCAGCCTGTGGGTCAGAAAGCTGAGAATCCAGGACATGATAAACTGGCTCATTTAGTGGTTACATATTCTGTGATATTCTATTATTGTATTTACACTTCCTGCCCCACCCAAAGGATAATTTCTGAAGAAGGGTCTAGGCCCGAAACGTCAGCCTTCCTGCTCCTCTGATGCTGCTTGGCCTGCTGTGACCATCCAGCTCCCCACCCTTATCTGCTTTCCGGAGGGACCACTCTCTCCGTGACTCCCTTGTCCGCTCCACACTCCCCACCAGCCCCACCACCTGCGGCACTTTTACCTGCAACCGCAGGAAGTGCTACACCTGCTCCTACACCTCCCCCCTCACCCCCATCCCAGCCCTAAGAAGACCTTCCACATCAAACAGATGTTCACCTGCACATCTGCTAATGTGGTATACTGTATCCGCTGTTCCCGTTGTGGCCTTCTCTACATCGGGGAAACCAAACGGAGGCTTGGGGACCACTTTGCAGAACACCTACACTCGGTTCGCACCAAACAACTGCACCTCCCAGTCGCGAACCATTTCAACTTCTCCTCCCACTCCTTGGATGACATGTCCATTCTGCGCCTCCTGCAGTGCCACAACGATGCCATCCGAAGGTTGCAGGAACAGCATCTCATATTTCGCTTGGGAACCCTGCAGCCCATGGTATCAATGTGGACTTCACAAGCTTCAAAATCTCCCCTCTACCGACCGCATCCCAAAAGCAGCCCAGCTCGTACCCGCCTCCCTAACCTTTCCTCCCACCTCAAGCCCCACCCCCATCTCCTACCTCCTAGCCTCATCCCGCCCCCTTGACCTGTCCATCCTCCCTGGACCGACCTATCCCCTCCCTAACTCCCCACCTACACTCACCTTTACTGGCTCCAACCCCGCCTCCTTGACCTGTCTGTCTCCTCTCCACCTATCTTCTCCTTTATCCATCTTGTATCCCCTTCCCCTCCCCCATTTCTGAAGAAGGGTCTAGACCCGAAACGTCAGCTTTCCTGCTCCTCTGATGCTGCTTGGCCTGTTGTGTTCATCCAGCTCTACATCTTGTTGTCTCAGATTCTCCAGCATCGGCAGTTCCTACTATCTCTTTTGGAATATGTTTGATTAGGTCTGAAATTATCCAATTAAGTCAATTGCTTTCTGCCTAAATTTGATTTTGATTTTATTGTCACGTATTTTACAAAAGTATACAGTAAAATACAGTGAACAGCTTTCATTTGTCACCATGATATGGTGCCATTTTGAATTATTTAAGAATAAGGGATAAGAAAGATATAGCTTGATGAGAGTCCATCAGTCCTGAGCCAGCTCATCACCACCAATGATACCTGTGCTGCCATCCCTCTGCCACCACTTCACCGCAATCTACACCAGACCCAACCAGTATCAAAATTACCGATGCTCAGGCACCATTTTTGCTGTTGGCTGATACTCCTCTGCCACTGCCTCATGCTGCCTGTGTCAGACTAAGCAACATCAGAGTCGTGTCTCTTGCCACTGGGCCCCCCCTCATTGATGTTGCAGTATGCCCTTCCACCACTGCCTTGCTGCCACCTGCGCTAGAACCAACCAACAAAAAAATGTGGTTGATCCTTGGGCACCGCCTTTTGACACTGAACTGACCTCGATTCTCCCAATTTGGCAGCTGCTGGTTCCAGGTCCCTGTGCTTGCTCCAGAAAAGTAAGTAGGGGCTCACTCGAGGTCCGTGCTGGGCCCGTTTGAGGTTCACTCTAGAACCGCTTGAGGTCCACGTGCTGGGCTCTCACCACTGCCAATGCCGTTCAAGCTCAGGACAAGGTAAGTGAGTAAAAAAAAAAAAGACAAGACAGTAACAAAAAAGAAAAAGAAAAGCAGTTGGGCAGACGAGCTGCAGCACAGGAGTCTTACTGTGTTGTCCTCTAAATCTACAGGGGTGAGTGGAATTCTTTAAGAAAGAAAGTTTTACATAGTTGGAGCAAAAGAACACAGCAAGCAAGATGAAAATAATAATGAAACCCTCAAAACATTCCACCATCACTTAGCATTTCCTCTTTAAAGATGTAAAAACACAAGCAAAATAATTGATTTATTGCTTTAATTAAAAATATTAATTTATGTAATGACTGTTTACATTTTGAAGAAAGCATTTTTTCTTGGCGGTCTCTCAAGATTTCTCTCACGAAAGGCTGTATTGTCATTGACATTTTCTAAGTTGAACAGTTTGGCTCAAGGTGCTGCGAATGCCTTTCCACACCAAGATGTTCCACAGTCAAGGTCAGTCTGTCTCTGTAGCCAATGTATCTGATCCTTCCCAAGACACACAATTTACTCATCTAACTAACATTTAACATGGAATTCAGATAATTATTGAATATGGAACAGATATATTTGTCCTTTAAAATGTTTCCTGCCCCTCACTCCCCACTTCAAGCGCTTTGGGTTTATGAAGGTGACACTGGTAAATGGAGCATTTTACACACAGGTATGGAATACTTATCCCAGGACATCAAATGTTAATCAATCAGCTGTAAGATTCCAGATAAGCAGATGTTGCAATTTTAGGCTGCATGCATAATAAATGAACATCTGAAAAGTTTCTGTTGATCAGATCTGCTGTTCATTTTACACACTTGCTTCCTTTTTTCGATCGTATTGATTCCTTACTTAAGTACCACTCAGCAGGCTGTGAGTGTCAGCTGACACTTTGCCAAAGATGAATCATCATGGGATAATAAATCAGGAGAGGGATGGAAGCCTGCCCAATTTTCCCCTCCTTACCCTTGGCTACTAAATTCACCTGCTTCACCTTCTACTGCTGCCTAGTTGAAATGAGCTAACTAACTTGTCGGGCAGTTTTCATGCTGCAGGCACACGTTTGCTTTGGAGATATTCGTATCTGTGATAACTATCATTTTGGTCTCTGTATCTTAGTCAGACTTTAAAGCACAGAGAGGTCAAACCTTTGTCCAGCATCAAGACTCATTTATCAGATCCCTGCTTTGTCAAGTAAAACAGCAACTAAGGCAATAGAATACAGGAAATATTTTAATTTCACAATTTTTGCATTATGGATTCTCTGAAACTTAAAATAATACTTCAGGGAACTGTTAAGAATCTCAAGCTATTTTCTTGCTGTAACATATCTTATGAGTTAAGTGAAACACTGACGTAACAAGTTATTGTTATTTAAGCTATATGCCTGCAATTTTATTTCTGAATTGGTCTAAATGTCACTTCCTAAATGGAATTATGTTTTCTAAAAGTTTATCAAGCTGTTAGTAGAGCATATGGGAGTATCCTGTATTATTTCCAATATGTACTTTATTGTTCACCTGTGCATGAGTTACAACCTTCAGCGAGATTCTGGTAGAAGGAAACAATGCATTGACTTAGAAAAAAAAATATTTGGAGCTATAGTAGTCAACCATTAGAACAGATACACAATATACATTCCAGTCAATGCTTTCAAAATCCTCTCTGGAGCCACAGTGATTCATATTACCATATCTGGGAGCATTCATCATTATCATTGTTCAAAATGGCAAGTATAACTACCAACACCACAATATTGTTTCAATATCAAAATTCTTCCTGAAATGCCTTGAAGGAGTCATTTATAAAATACCTAACTCAATATTGAGAGCAACATCAAACTGGATGGAGTACTGAAATTATTTTTGTTTCACTCGGGAGGCAAAAAGTGGCCAATATACTTGAAGCTATGAACATGTACTGGTTTAGAAAAAACACAATAGGCTTAATTTCGTTATTAGATGACCTCAAAAAAAGTTTTCTGCAATGATTTGGCAATATTAGTGTCACAGTTTTCCCTATTCTCCATGTCAGTATGAAACTAATGCCAAGCCAGGGTTCTCTATGCATCCAGTTACAGTGGTGTCATCAAGAAGCATAAACACTACAGCAAATAACAAGTACAGAACACTGCATCTTCCAAAGAGAAAAATAAATAATTGAGACACAAAAATGATAAGAAATATGAGCCAGAGAAGGGCATAAACTATGTAAGCTGGGAGGAGGATAGTGTAGAACTCCAAAAAGGACATTGACAAGTTGGTGGTGTGGGCAAATAGATCACAGATGAAGTTCAATATGGAGGAATGAAAGATGATGCATTTTGATAGGGAAAACATTGACAATACAAAATAAAGGGTACAATTCTTAACAGAATGCAACAGCAGAGAAACCTGGGTGAATAAGTGCATGGATCACGAAGGTGGCAGGACGGGTGGAAAGACAGCATCCTGGGTTTAAATAATAAGGACATATAATACAACAGCAAAGAGGTTATGCTGAACCTATACAAAATACTTGATAGACCTCATCTAGGGGTGCAGTATTGCATGCAGCTCTGAGTACCATATTATATGAAGGCTGTGAACACGTTAGAGAGAGCACAGAAGATATTTTAAAAATGGTTCCCGAGATGAGAAACTTCACGGGGATAGATTGAATATGTTAGAACTGTTTCCTTAGAAAGATGAAAGCTAAAAGGAGATCCAATAGAAATGAAACCATTTGTCTTTTTTTTTAAGAAAAGGCTTTTTATTTTTACATTTCAACCCATACAATATGATATACATGAGTACATGAAGAAAATGACACAAAACAAATGAATAAAACAACTCAAAACCACACCAGCAATTACAAAATTGGAAGAGGTGCAAGTCATTCAATTCAGGCAGAAGGTATCAGCAATATTTGGTTAAGGATGTGACAAGCAGAAATAAACAAAAACAGAGCAAATTGGGATGCTCAAACCTTGAATTTCATTTCATTTTTTCCAGGTTATCCTAGACCAGCGTCTACCAAATGTTCACCCATTGTGACCCCATGACAAGGTTTGAAAATTCTCTGAGTCTTTCAGTGAGAATTGGGAGAGCACAGGAGAAGAGAGTGAGAGTTTGATCAGAGTACTGGTGGCAGTTGCTGCGTCAGAGCCTAGGACCCCAAAATCTCAGCTTGTGACCCCACTTGGGGTCTCAACCCCTAATTTGGGAAGCCCTGTCCTAGATCATGCACCCTTGTAACATGTGGCACAAAAACATTGGCATCGGTCAGGGAAAATATTGACCAAGTGTTCAAAGGAAAAGCAACCAAGAAAGATACAAATAAATAATGAATGGACAACTACAGTACTTTGTTGAGTGTTTTAGTAGTCATTTCCATTGCACAGTTTCTAAATTATTTACAGCTGAAGAATAGATGGATGCATACAGTGCTAAAACATGAACTTTTGATGCTGAGCTATGGGATCAATGACTACCGGTAAAAAACTGATCGCATTTCTGTCATTCCAAACAGAGAATCTGTGATTTGATGTGTTATATTTTTAAATCCACAAAGGACCGAAAAAACACAACTCTGCATTTCAGTTTTACAGTGAGACTCTGGTTCTTTGTGATAAACATTATGAAAAATACAGAGGCATTACACAGATTTCACTTGCTGAATTTTGTAACAAACATCAAATGATTCTTCATAATGCAAACAATTGGCTTTCAGATGCATAAAGATAAAAATAAAAGAGCTGAAAGTTTATCAAAGGCAGATTAATTTACAACAAAACAGAATAATCTGATTGTATTTTTCATCTAATTCTGCAATACAGAAAGAGAGTTTGCATAGAAAAAAAAGAGGCTTAACACTATCTTCTCAAGAGCAATCATGGACTGGCAATAAATACTGGCCTTGCTAGAAATGCTCATACAAAATGAATTTTAAACATGCTGCGGCAAAATTCTTTCCATTAAAATAGTTCCTGAAGAAATATATGTTGCACAATTGTAGTGACAAATTTTAAATGGATGAAATCCATCACAAATGTGGTCCCTTCACAAAAATTAAAACTCTCAAATTGGAAATGCAATTTGCATATAACAGTCATAATGACAAATCAGTAACAGTTTTAGAATGCGCATGCTTTTGGGCTCTTTGTTTCTTTGGAATGAAAAGCATGAGAAATTGTAAACCAGTCACTGTGTACCTATTAACTATAACAGAACTGAAAAATGTCAAGAATGAACTACTAAATGCTACGCAGTCCTGAGATTTTGGTTGTATGGTTATACAGTATGGTTGTAACCTAATGCAATGAAGTAGCAACAGCATCCAAAGGTGTGGCTTATAAGAGGGATATGTAGTGGGACATTTCTAATGATTGAAAATGCAATGCTAATGTCTAATTATAACTAGAAAGTGCTTACAAAACATTGTATGTTTTCTTTCCAGTTTACTCTCCTATTGTGGCACTTTTGGAAGTGCATTGAAACAAATTATTCTTAGGCTTCTACTAATACCAGTCATTGTGGCAAACAATTCAAATCCTGACTCATCAAAGCCTGTCCACCATCTTCAAGGCACAAGTCAGGAAAGTGATGAAATATTTCCAATTGCTTGCATGAGTGCAGTTCCAACAACAATCAAGAAGCTTGATACAATTCAGGACAAAGCAGTCTGATGAATGGCGCCCCAAAACACCACCTTAAACATTCACTCCCTCCACTACTGATGCACAGCGGTAGCAATACACATCACCCACGTGATGCACTGCAGAACCACACCAAGGCTCCTTTGACAACACTTTCCAAACCTGCAACCTCTACCATCTAGAAAGACAAGGACAACAGATGCATGGGAAATTCTGCAAATTTTCTTGCATGCTACATCCTGATTTAGAACTGTTATCACTGTTCCTCCACTTTTGATGGGTCAAAATCCTGGAACTCCTTTCTTAATAGCACAATGGAGTACCCGCTCCACAAGTACAAGGTAGTTCACAACCATCTTCTGAAAGACAGAGATGGGCAATAAATACTGGCCCTGCCAGTGTTGCCCTCATCCTATAAATTAAAAAAAAATCAATAAATCCGTCTCCTTCCCTCTGCGATGCAGTCACCAATGAAACTAATTTGTCTTCCTATTAGGTGGTAGAGAATAATTTAGTTTACCAATACATGGCCCTCCTGAGCTGTTTAGCGCATAGACTAAGTTACTTCCATACAAATGCACCAGCTGCAAATTTCTGACTTTGTTATCATTTCATATCATAGTAATGATCTTACAATGTCCACATTAGTTCAGCCTTAGCTGGAATATTGTGATCAATTCTGAACACCGTACATTCAGAAGATTGTTAAGGCTTTAAAGATAGTGCAGAGGACATAGCTGTGCCTATCCTGACTGGTATTTGAAAATGTAGCCCAAACAGCCAGCAGCACTCAAACAGGCTATTTGGTCCAACTAGTCCATGCTGCTCCTTAATCTACATGCGATCCTCCTTCCATTCTTTTCTCCAGTCCTTCTATTCCCTTCTCCCCAAATCATGCATCAAGCCTATACTTGAATGCAAAGCCATTGGTTTCAACTATTCCACATTCTCAGCACACACTGTGTGAAGAAATTACTCCTATTATTATTTGCCAGTGGCTATCTTATGTTCACAATCCCATACCCCACCCAAGTAGAAACTTTTCCTCTACATTTATCCTATTGAATCCTTTCGCTAGCTTGAGAGGTCACTATCAGGGCTTCTCTTTTCCAAAGAAAAGAGCCCCAGTCTGCTCAAACCTTTCAGTTGCATCCTCTTCAATCTATCAACTTCCCCAAATACCTGTTCATAATTTTTCCGTTGCTTCAAAACCTTTTCTGTGATATGGAGAGCTGAATTCCACACAGTGCTCAAAGTAGAATCCAATGAACTCACTTTAACATTACCTCCCTGCTCTTGTATTCTATTTCGATAATAATGAATCACAATACTTTGTTTGCACCTTTTATAGTTTTACCAATTAATGTTATTACTTTAAGTGATTTATGAAGTGGTACAAATTTTTGCTAAGACCCGCAATGACTATAAATCGAATTATACATCTGGCTGTAGTTCTGGGATTCTGTCCAACATATTTTTCCTAGCCAGGCTGGCCTCCGACCATCAGAAGTGTCACTCAGAGCTGCCAAATTGCACTGGGCCACCAACTTGGCAGCTGCACGTGGCCACATCGAAAGTAACGAGGGAAAGTGGATGTGCTCTTGAGAGAGTTAAAATTTATGCCACAATTCCTGAACTGAGAGTTAACTGAGAATTAGTGTGTTTACAGCACACTAACAATGCTGTTCTGCAACTAACTAATTAGAAACAATAAAGGCAGCTTGCCCTGTGAGGAAGTGGCTCACAGCTCCTTGCTCTTCCTTCTCCCACCATCAACTGCCAACTGACCTTGAGGACTATACGTGAGACACCAGAATGCAACTTGTTTTCCCATCATTGCACAGCACGGGCAATGATATTGAGTTGTTTATTGTCACAAATATCTAGAAAGAGAGTGAAAAGTGCTTGGTCACCACAATCCGGTGCCATTTTGAGTTACAAGAAGAATAAAAAGAAATTACATAAATAGAGTTCATCTTCTGTGTGAGGGGTTTTCAAACACAACTCCAGGGCTTCTGTGAGGGCTCTGCAAGGTGTCCCGGGTCTCAAGGAGTCCCCACTCCGGGTACAGTGACAACAAAGCCACCAAGAATGTACACTTCAGGCATATCCCAGCACAGCTCCCTACTCCTGGCACCGCCTCTGCTGCTGCAACCCACCACGAAGAATCCCTGTTCCAGGCACTGCCACCATCGCAGCCAAAGACCTGCCGAATCTAAGCTCCAGGCCTTGAGTGGCCAGGAGTCCTCGCTCTGGGCAACACCACCACTGCAGCTGATGTCCAGCCCACACTGCTTGGCTTCCCAATGATGTCAGAAGATAAAGAAATGAAAGAAAAAGAGACAGAAAAAGACGAAACAGGAGAGAGAGAGAAGCATGCTGCTGGTGTGGACATGTACCAGGCACAGAGAAAGCTCTTTAAAAGCACAATCAGCCAGGAACTATCTGATCAAAATGCATTCTTCAGGCCTGAGAAATTAACATAAGCAGAGAAGCAGTATTAATTTCATTTGTTGCAAACATACCAGTTGGCACAGGCAGACAGCAAAGTCAAGAAGTTCTAGAGATTTTTATCTGAATTAATGCAATAGCATTGGTGTCAGGGACTGAGTTTATGGTGGAATGCTGCTGAAAAAGACCTGAAAAAGAGCACACAGCAAGACAGATAGCACTGAATACGTTATACTGACAGGTTCACAATTGGTGTGTTACGTCTTGCTTAATGCTAGTGAAATTAACTTTCCAATGTGGCTGGATTTTTTTCCAGGTTCTCCTACTCATGTGTTGCTGGATAGATATCCAACCTTGCAACTCTCTACTCAATTCCTGGCTTGTTTCAATCCTATATTCATTATTAAGCATGACCCTTCTATTTCACAGTTCTCTTGTTTTCTTAACAAATTCACTGCCTTATTGATGCTCTTTGATCCACTTTTGTTTTGCCAATCTTAACGTTTAACAATGAATCAATGGGATTTTCTTCTACCTCTGAGGCAGCAGTTTTTAAAGACTGCATCCTATTTACAAGACCTTATCACACAATACATCACAAAGACATTACATCAAGAGGAAACCAACTTCAACATTAAACATGTTAACCCACATATCGTAAGAAATAATTATGCATCAGGATAGCAAATACTTAATATTTAGGTCTCATTCTTTCTGCTTCCTGATATGTAACTCTTATTCAAGTCAAGAACTGTGCTCCATGAGAAATATCAGTCTGATGAAGTACCTGACAACAGCATATCTCCTTTTCTCAAAATGATCTGGAGTACAACATAAATTCCCTGAAATCACAAAGACCAAGAACCAAAAATTCTTAAACCTTACAGCTCAGAGTGAAACTATAGTGTAACCACATCTTAAACAGGATGTTGGTCAATTCAAAACTCTTGATTTTCCAAACAAGCTTTACAAGTTCCTACCTGTGTAGCACTTACATGAAATTACTGGGACCACAAAGGAAATATTTTCAACTCTGTCATCTTTTAAAATTAGGTTGTTTTATTTGAGAACAAGTTATGATTCTGCCCTGAGAATGCTTAACATTTGATACGTTTAGAGCACTAATTACATGACTACTGCTGAGAAGTCAAAATCTAAGTATCTTGTATTTAATTGCAGGAACATGAGATTTTCATCTGCAATTTTAAATACTATATTATTTGTTAATAAGGGAATATGTTAGCTGCTCAAATAATTGAAAATGTAAATCTCAATTTTTTTGTTTCCTGGCCTGTATCCTTTGTTCAAATAATGAGGGAAATGGTTTAATGAAAAACATCAGACAGATGGAATATCTAGTGGCTCCCAGTCTTTCACTTACAAAAACAATCAACAATATTTTTTCAGCAGTAAAGCACCAGCATCTTTCAGTTTTGTAATAATAAACCTGTAATCTTTTTTCAGCAATGCCAAAATTCACAGTGCTGGTAAACTGGAAACTGATGGTTAAAAAAAAGATAGTTGTAAACCAGCTATTCTGCAATACAGCATTTTATAAACAATTCATTGTAGAATGCCAGTGGATGCAGTACCTGCCATGAGGAGACACAATGCTGGAAGCCTACAAGGAGTTAGAACCAGACTGTAGCAGTATCAGATGAGGTTTAGTTATGAACAGGGACTTAACAATGAATCAAGTATCATTTGGTCAGATATGTTCTAATAGTTAGAAAAATGCCTCTTTTAAACTATTTATTTCTACCCAGGTTCAAGTTGATGGTGGTGAATGGATGTACCAGGCACAAAATCAAGCCAGATACTGCATGGATAGGCCAGTGTCACTTTGCCAGACTTCACAGACTAAAATCTAAATGGCATTTATTATTATTTTTGCTCCTAATTTGTATGTACATTTATATTTAATCCCATTCATCAGGCATTCAATGAAGGCCTCTCTAGCTGCATTTATATGGTGATTGTTTTGCATCTCTTCACCATGATATTAGACTACCTAATGCTATAAGCATACAGCATTCAATCATGAGCAAAGTGCCAGCTTTTTTTTCCCCTTCTGCTAAAAGTGCAGCTTAACAATCTTTGGCAGCATTGATGGAAGCATATATCAAGTAGTTACCCCACACTGCAGTTACAGTACGGCTGTGAGAAACCAACAACTGTGAATTTGGTCATTTTCATTTGTTAAAAAATACACAGGTGATACAAAAGGCTTTCATCTTTTCCAATGAATTAACATTTTCTGACAGTAAAAAAAGTTACAGCAATAGGAAGTAACTTCAGCTATTTTTTAGGTTTATATGTGGCTCTGCTGTCTTAATTTTACCCGTTACTATGCAAGCAGACAGTATCGTACAGCCACTATTGTTGCTTTATATAGTCCTGACAGTTCACTTGCAATCTGGGTATACCTGCAGTTTTCAATTAATCTAGAACAATTCCATGAGTGTTCAGTAAGATATAACATTCACTACAAATTTATGAATCTCCAATTCTTTTTCTCCTGAGTATCAATATTTTTTACAAATATGGTTGTCTCAAAGCTTACAATTACAGTATTTCCAGTAAAATAGGATGGATAGCTGAATCCCTGTTTTTGCATATTAGCTGCCAGCATCGTGAGGGAAGAGAAAATAAATTCTACATGCTTTTCTTGATATTCCAGATTATATCAATACCCTATTGCAGGTCTACGGCCAATCATTGTTAAAAGGAAGTAGTAATATTTCCGGGAAGCATACTTACTTGGAATACAAATAGATAAATATGGCTGTCTTTGGTTTTGATAGAAGAACCATCCTTTTAAAAAAAAGTATATGTATTCTCCGTCATTTGTTGATAAGGCAGGCAGGCTAGTTGCTGAACTGCTGCCCTTTCTTTAGTTCCTCTTTGACTGGTCTTCAATGTATGCTAACAAGTACCTTCTAGCTCGTCTTCCAACACCAAGAGAAGAGAAACCTATGATCTTCTTAGCAGCACTTTCAAATTTAATATCTGCAGATAGAATTGAAAATACATCACTATACAAGATCAATCTGAAATATGGAAATAGCTAGTCTGTGTGCTAACGTTAAAGTTCATTTTGTGACTTAGTAATAAATAATCTTTGCTTTTTTTTGTAAGTCATTAGACAGGACCAGCAGAAACTGATCTACAGTCAGTTCATAAGTAGTCATGAGATAAATTACAGAAAGACATTTTTTTATGTACCAAATTAATGTTTAATTCTGAATACCTTCAGCTGATTAAGATCTGGGTGCATTATACCTATTAACACAAAAATTTCTATTGTCAAATCACCTTAAGGTCAATAATTTTTGACTTGAGTTGAACTATATGATGTAGCTAAATAATTGATTGAATAAACTTAGTTCACATAACCTAATGAAATATATTTTTCACATTTTAACTCAATTTGAAGGCTTGGCTCTCTCCATTATATAGATTAAACTGTCTGTCATTTTTACTATTCTTTTTGTTTAATATCCAGATTTGACCTAGTGTTAGGAGAAGAAACTTCATCAAGTAGCTTTCCTATCCTTTAAATGTTATGCAACACTTTGAGCAGGTGCTTGACACTAAGAGGCTGATTCACTGGCTGGGAAATCAGGAACTTGGAGTACAGTGTCAGGATGAGACATCAATCATTTAGGACTGAGACAAGAAGTTACTTCTTCACTCAAATAGTTGTGAATCTTTGGAATTCGCTATCCTGGAGAGTTCTAGATGCTATATCATTGAATATATATTTAAAACAAAAGGACTGTCTTCCATTTATTTAGCACTTTTAATGACTATTGGATGTCCCAAAGCATTTCGCAGCCAATGATAACACAGTGTGGAGCTGAAGAAACACAGCAGGCCAGGCAGCATCAGAGGAACAGGAAAGTTGACGTTTTGGGTTGGGACCCTTCTTCAGAAAATGAGTATTTTTGAAGAATACTCACTTTTGTAATGTGGGAAACTTAGCAGTCAATTTGCGCACAGCCCAAACAGCAATGTGATAATGAGCAAATAGTTTGTTTTTGTGATGTCGATTGAGGGATAAATATTGGTCAATACACAGGAGATCACCCCCCCCCGGATGCACTGTAAAATAGTACCAAGGGATCTTTTGCTTCAATCACAGGCAGCAGTTGGACTTTGGTTTGGTGGCTTCAGCTGAAAAATGACAGTACTCACAGCACTACATTGGAATGTTAGCCTTGATTTTATGGCAGTGATGGAAAGATTTTTAGTCTATTAGAGAAAAGAAGGGTGTAGGGAGCATATTGAAAAATGGCATTGAGACTCAAGGTCAGCCATGATTGTACTAAATGGCAGAGTAGATTTAAGGGGCAGTGATGGTACCCTCCTGCCCTATTTCTGATGTTTAAACAGCAGCAACTAAAATAGAGGTTATAAGAGAACACAGCCATTGATCCTCTTCTGATCACAACTTATAAAATGACAGTAAAACATTGAATCACAAATGACTATTTGTTTCCTGCTCCACATCTGTTACTCTAACAATTTAATTTTGCCTTTGCAACATTTAAAACATTTTCCCATTGCTCCAAAATCCTAATTATCACCATATGGTTTGCCTAGTTGAATATTCTATTCATTCGTCTCCAATCACCACAAATTGCAACTCATTCACCAAGTTCTGGAAATGCACCCCGAGCATGTAGATAAAGATCTTTGATCCCCTTTCCATAAACCTCCATGGACTCACCCCACCTTACCTCAGCAATGTGCTGAAGTTGTACAATTCAGCATACACATACGACTGCTCCTCAATGGGTCATCTTCTTTTCAACTACTGCTCCCTCAGCTCCATCACTCGTGGTTAATCATTTAGCTGTATTGTTGCTTTGCTTTAGAATTCCCTCTTGAATTTTTCAAACTTGCCAAATCCATTATTGCTATGAAAAACTATCAACATACACTTCTTTTGACCATTCTTTCTGTTCCACCCCTCAAAATAGAAAAATAGTCTTTTTCTATTCCCTTCGTCCCCTTCCTACTTCCTCTATAGAATGCTCCATGATATCTTTCAGTAGGTAAGGAGCTCTATAAATTGCAAGCTGTTCTCGCATATGGGGCATTATGGATCACATTTGTAATGAGATTTATTGCCATTTAGTGGCAATGGAAATACATACATTAATCAAATTTGATATTTCAATGGACATAAGTTTAAAAGCAAACATCTTCGGATTCCAATTGAATCTGCATCAACATAAGATAGGTCCATCAGAGGAGCAGGAAAGTTGACATTTTGCGTCGGGGCCCTTCTTCAGAAACGCCTGGCCTGCTGTATTCCTCCAGCTCCACACTGTGTTATCCCTGACTCCAGCATTGGTAGTTCTTACTATCTCTGATATGATATGTCCGGTTTTGATCAAACAAATAATGGACACTAATGTTTGATTTTAAAAATAAGTCTCCATAACAATTGCTTTGTACATTGTTATGAAACTAGGAGTTTCCTTCATAACACATAAATGCAAAATAATCCTTAGTTTTTATTAAGGTGATGTGGGGTGATGTGGGGTGGTGTTGGGTGGGGGGGGGGGGCAGGCGAGGTTTAGTCACACTCATATAATTAGAGTTTCTAAACTATAGGATGCTGCACTGCAAAAATCTATTCACGCTTCCTGTGCTTCTACCATCTGTGTCAACCTATTAATAAAAGGAGAATATTTTATGTTTGCCTGGGGCAGATATGAATTATAAAACTAGTTTAATTCATCACTTCCTTTATTAATTATGCACTCTTACCTTCTTTACAATAATACAGCAGGAAAGCCAATCCTGCTGCCATACTAAAACAAGCCAGAAAAAACACAGGACCTGAAAATAGATGCAACAATCAACGACACACATTTTATTATGGATTTTAGACCAAGTGTTAGATTAGATCATTGAGTGTCTTAAATTAATGTATTATAAAGTAGGGTCAAGAAAAGAAACAGTAGTTTTGAAGTTCAAGCCCAATGGACTAAATGCTGGCCTTGCTAGCAATACTCATACTATAAATGGATAAAAAAGTCTATGTTTAATTAATGGAACCAGAACCACTTTACCGCAAACATGGACATAAAAGGGTCAACTATTTGTATACGAGTTGGATCAATGAAGGAAAAAAAATCAGCTAGTCACATCTATGCCTGTTTTTTGATGCAGAGGTGTAGAGTAACCATCAAAGAAATTGACATTTCTACAGAAATCCAGTGTGACTCACGCTGCATTTAATACACATATAATGTAGTGAATCAATGTTCTCTTTCAAAAGCACCAGGGAAAAGTGGCTCCAAATTCACCCTGGTTACTTCATTCATTTTTATATGAGTAAGTAAGTTACAATTTAACTTTGTTAAACATTTTACATTCTAAAGTAATTAAGGCAAGGTGCACAATATTTTAAACATAACAATCATCATTATTCCAAAATGATTCCAAAATTATCAGCAATGCAAGGAAAATACACTAAATTAAAAATTTAATGTATCTGCAAAATCTTTAATGTAAACCCCTTTAAATCTTTTTTACACTCTTACAAGAATTACAGTTGAACTGGTCATGTAACACATTTTTCACCAGCCATATGAAATGGAATTAGGCAGATCACCGCAGGTAGCACATACATTTACAATCAGACAATGATCAAATCAAGCACCAGGTTTTTTGATGGAATATGAAAGAGTCGGTGATGATCTCTCCCAGGTAATCTCACTTCATATTAAAACACTTTAGCACTCTGAAAGGAAGTGAAAATTCAAAATGCTATACAGACATTAATACTGACGTCATTGTTGTTGAGCTAAACCCTTAAAAGAATGGAGGTGTAAACTTACATTAATTTACATAATGTATTCATATTCCTAAAATGTATGCTCTCAAAAATTATTTTCATGATTTCTCTCTGCAGTATTACTTGTGAAAATTCATTTTGCCAGAACACTAATGCTGAACCACCACAGTAATTATATAAAACAAAAGTCGAGTGTTCTTATATTTCAAATCAACTGCTCATTAAGCTTCAAAATAATATATTCTAAAAATAAATTACCCCTGCCATTGAGTACGTATTTCTCTCTATTGTACATATCCATTCCCAATGGTCTTATTGTTCCTGTGAAAGAAAGTAATGCAGATACTATTTAGTTTCATTTTTCTGAATTGTGTAAATTATCACAATCTAAAAAGTTGTATCTCAGAATAGATTAAGACACCATGAATTCCAAAGATGAACTTTGGAGCAATCACATCATGCAGGACTTTAAAGGCACCTGGTCATCACAACAAAATTATTGGCAAATCTAATTTTTGTTTTAGGGAGGAAAGTAATTAGAGGTGCATGACTTCCATTATGATAAAGTCACAAAGAAGTGAAATGATAATGAAGTAATTATCACTTTCATCACCTGGAATGTAGTCTTGTCCAACAGATCACATTTTTACAGAATTGGCCCAACTTTCAAACCTTTGAAATCAGCCAAACCCAACTCAGTGCACAAACAACTCACTTGTAGGTCAATAAATTAGTGATTAGGATTAGATTAAGACAGTTTTTAAATCAACTTGCTTAGATGTTATGACATTTATCTGGAGCAGGTGGTGATACTTGAACTTGGACCTTCTGACCCAGAGGTAGGGACACTGCCAGTGCCATCAGAGTCCTAAGTGATTGAACGTTAACACAGACTCCAAATATATTCAGGTTAAGACAATTACTGAATGGCATTAATCCACCAGAGAATGATTGTGGTTAGCAGATTCCTGTATACATCAAAAATAACCTCAATATGTTCCATGATGCTTGTGTTATACAGATAATGTCATGATGTACAATTAACTCAAGTAAGTTTGCATAAAGTTTGTTACAGTTATGAAAGTTATAGGATTATTATATGGTGACTGTAACTTTAAATTTAGGGCAAAATGAAGGAAGTTGTATGACTTTGTCTGAAATCTGCCTGACTGGAAGCCTGAAACAACAAGGTGCAGGGCTGGATGAACACAGCAGGCCAAGCAGCATCATAGGAGCAGAGAGGCTGACGTTTCAGGCCTAGACCCTTCATCAGAAAAGGGGGAGGGGAAGGGGGTTCTGAAATAAATAGGGAGAGAGTGGGAGGCAGATAGAAGATGGATAGAGGAGAGGATAGGTGGAGAGGAAACTAACAGGTCGAAGAGGCGGGGATGGAGCCAGTAAAGGTGAGTGTAGGTGGGGAGTTAGGAAGGGGATAGGTCAGTCCAGGGAGGACGGACAGGTCAAGGGGGCGGGATGAGGTTAGTCGGTAGGAGATGGAGGTGCAGCTTGAGGTGGGAGGAGGGGATAGGTGGGAGGAAGAACAGGTTAGGGAGGCAGGGACGAGCTGGACTGGTTTTGGGATGCGGTAGGGGGAGCGAAGATTTTGAAACTTGTGAAATCCACATTGATACCATTGGGCTGCAGGGTTCCCAAGCGGAATATGAGTTGCTGTTCCTGCAACCTTCGGGTGGCATCGTTGTGGCACTGCAGGAGGCCCAGGATGGACATGTCATCTGAGGAATGGGAGGGGGAGTTGAAATGGTTCGCGACTGGGAGGTGCAGTTGTTTATTGCGAACCGAGCGTAGGTGTTCTGCAAAGCGGTCCCCAAGCCTCCGCTTGGTTTCCCCGATGTAGAGGAAGCCACACCGGGTACAGCGGATGCAGTATACCACATTGGCAGATGTGCAGGTGAACATCTGCTTGATGTGGAAAGTCTTCTTGGGGCCTGGGATGGGGGTGAGGGAGAAGGTATGGGGGCAGGTGTAGCACTTCCTGCGGTTGCAGGGAAAAGTGCCGGGTGTGGTGGAGCTGGAGGGGAGTGTGGAGCGGACAAGGGAGTCACGGAGAGAGTTGTCCCTCCGGAAAGCAGATAAGGGTGGGGAGGGAAAGATGTCTTTGGTGGTGGGGTCGGATTGCAGATGGCGGAACTGTGGAGGATGATGCGTTGGATCCGGTGGGGTGGGGTGGTACATGAGGACGAGGGGGATTCTTTTTTGGTTCTTATTGCGTGGACGGGGTGTGAGGGATGAGGTGTGGGAGATGTGGGAGACACGGTTGAGGGCGTTCTCGACCACCGAGGGGGGGAAGTTACGGTCCTTGAAAAACGAGGACAACTGAGATGTACGGGAGTGGAATGCCTCATCCTGGGAGCAGATGCGGCGGAGGCGAAGGAATTGGGAATAGGGGA
>NC_063347.1:25489081-25489684 GCF_021869965.1 Rhincodon typus
GGAGGGGATAGGTGGGAGGAAGAACAGGTTAGGGAGGCAGGGACGAGTTGGACTGGTTTTGGGATGCGGTGGGGGGAGGGGAGATTTTGAAACTTGTGAAATCCACATTGATACCATTGGGCTGCAGGGTTCCCAAGCGGAATATGAGTTGCTGTTCCTGCAACCTTCGGGTGGCATCGTTGTGGCACTGCAGGAGGCCCAGGATGGACATGTCGTCTGAGGAATGGGAGGGGGAGTTGAAATGGTTCGCGACTGGGAGGTGCAGTTGTTTGTTGCGAACCGAGCGTAGGTGTTCTGCAAAGCGGTCCCCGAGTCTCCGCTTGGTTTCCCCGATGTAGAGGAAGCCACACCGGGTACAGCGGATGCAGTATACCACATTGGCAGATGTGCAGGTGAACATCTGCTTGATGTGGAAAGTCTTCTTGGGGCCTGGGATGGGGGTGAGGGAGAAGGTATGGGGGCAGGTGTAGCACTTCCTGCGGTTGCAGGGAAAAGTGCCGGGTGTGGTGGAGCTGGAGGGGAGTGTGGAGCGGACAAGGGAGTCACGGAGAGAGTTGTCCCTCCGGAAAGCAGATAAGGGTGGGGAGGGAAAGATGTCTTTGG
>NC_063347.1:25489784-25496045 GCF_021869965.1 Rhincodon typus
GGAATAGGGGATAGCATTTTTGCAGGAAGGTGGGTGGGAGGAGGAGTATTCTAGGTAGCTGTGGGAGTCGGTGGGCTTGAAATGAATATCGGTTTCTAGGTGGTTGCCCGATATGGAGACAGAGGTGTCCAGGAAGGGGAGAGAGGTGTTAGAGATGGTCCAGGTAAACTTAAGGTTGGGGTGGAAGGTGTTAGTGAAGTGTATGAACTGTTCGAGCTCCTCGTGGGAGCACGAGGCGGCGCCGATACAGTCATCAATGTAACGGAGGAAGAGGTGGGGTTTAGGGCCGGTGTAGGTACGGAAGAGGGATTGTTCCACGTAACCTACAAAGAGGCAGGCGTAGCTTGGGCCCATGCGGGTACCCATGGCTACCCCCTTTGTCTGTAGGAAGTGGGAGGAATTGAAAGAGAAGTTGTTGAGTGTGAGGACGAGTTCGGCTAAGCGGATGAGGGTATCAGTGGAGGGGGACTGGTCGGGCCCGCGGGACAGGAAGAAGCGGAGGGCCTTAAGGCCATCTGCATGGGGAATGCAGGTGTAGAGGGACTGGACGTCCATGGTAAAGATGAGGTGTTGGGGACCGGGGAATTGGAAGTTCTGGAGGAGGTGGAGGGCGTGGATGGTGTCACGGACATAGGTAGGGAGTTCCTGGACCAAGGGGGAGAAAATGGAGTCTAGATAGTTGGAGATCAGTTCGGTGAGGCAGGAGCAGGCGGAGACAATGGGTCGACCAGGGCATCCAGGTTTGTGGATTTTGGGAAGGAGATAGAAGCGGGCAGTGCGAGGTTGGGGAACGATGAGGTTGAAGGCCGTGGGTGGGAGGTCACCTGAGGTGATGAAGTTGTGGATGGTTTGGGAGATGATGGTTTGGGTGGTTTGACTGTTAGAGATTAAGGTAGGCTGAAATTGTTTTACTGAGAAGAAGGTGTATGGTGTGCATGCATAGTAGACAATAGCAGCTGTCTGACTTTGAGTCTCCAAGGTCCCAGAAAGGTATTCTTGGCATCGGATGGTAAACAATTGTGCCACAGGCTTACATTTACATTCTAAAATGAAAGGGATTCTGGTATAAGGATAGATGATTAGCACTTCTGTCTGGATGCAAGATTAATATGTTTCACAATGCCGAGAGAGAAGGCAGAAGCAGTCATTTTTGAGATCAGGTTGTAGGTTTCCCATCTAATTAATGAACATTACAGCCAGACACAGCAGTGTTGTGTAAATAGCAGAGAAATAATATATCTTGTTGGAGTATGTGAGTTATCACAAGAAGATGCAGGAGGGAGATCATCTTTAGTCAAAGTACACACTCAGCAGCCTTCGACAGATACCAGGTGATTCATCCTGGGGGGGAGCAGGGGAGATAAAGAATAATCTTTGGAACAGGCTTTGTTGCTGGTGATGGGTGTATAAAAATCTGAAAACTGAGGGAAATGTTTGAAAACACAGTAACTCAAAGACTATATTCAGCAATGCATGTTATGGAAACCCGTTGGAAGCTGGGGGCAACAATGGTCTATTTGCTATAAGGATTGTTACATAGTGGAGATTGTGCTGTATGTTTAGCATAAATGAGTAACATTTCTTTCTGAATTATGAAGTATAAGGTGCTTACGAAAATGAAATAGTGTTTAGTCAGTACTGCTTTTAGTCAATTGTTTCAGTAAAGGTTTTAAATCAAGAAGTATAGCTATCTCATTCTTTTAGATAATAATATGAATATTGAATCCAATTTTAAATGTTAGGTTTCTACAGAGGATAAAAAAGGCAAATCCAGTAAGACAAATAAAACACACTAATTAATGCTTGTATGAAATTGCAAACTTACTGGCCAGGGATTTGCTTGGTAGGTTTTTGTAGATGTGCGCATCATTTATCTCCAAAGCATTGTAAAATTCCTTACATGCTCTGTTGCTTTTGCTCTGCAGATGAAGGAGGAGCTCAGATATTCTTACACACAGTGGAGTATTTATATTTCTGAACTGTTGAAAACAATGCAAGCTTTAGTATGAATGTTGCCAACGGGGAAGCATATCAGGATAAGGAATAATTTATCTTTGTTTGACATCAGATCATTTATTCTGATTGCATTAACCTTGACTTAGTGAGTAGCATTCTCACTCTGAGTCAGAGGTTCAAATCCTACCCCAAGGACTTGGGCATATATCTTGGCTGATACTCTTGTGCAATGTCAATGAACTGCTGTGTTGGAAGTGGTTAGATATTTCAATACAGCGTTAAACAAATATGCTATTTTACCTACTATAATGCTACACAAGGAAAAACTGTGGAGTTCTCTCTGGTGTTCTGGCCAATATCTACCCCTTACTAATACCTAAGAAATGATATGTGGTCTTTACCATATTACTGTTTGTGGAGATTGGTTTGCAAAGCAGTGTGATGCCAACTGTGGGTTCAATTCCCATCACTGATAAGGTTACTATGAAGGACTGTCCTTCTCAACCTCTCCCCTAACCTGAGGTATGGTGGCCATCAGGTTAAGTCATCACCAGTCATCTCTCTCTAATGAGAGAGCAGTCCTATGGTCTGGTAAGACTGTGGCGACACAAAAGCTGTTTGAGAGACATTGCTGTATGCTACATAACCTATGTTACAATACAGTCTGAACTTCCAACACATTGTTAAGTAATTTGCTTATGAAACCTCATAGTTTGTGTCCTAACCCAGAAGTGATTGTTTGGGGAATACATATTTCTAACTTAGCTAAACAGGTGGTATCAACCTACAGCCAATTGCAGGCAGAGAGCCTCGTCAATCATCTGTTGGTGCATAAGCCCCAGACTATAATGTACATCCAAATGTGATGGCTACCACAGTGACTCAGACCTCTGCTGTGAACTGTAATGCACCATTATCACCTGAAAGAAAACAGAGGTTATGCTTAACACTGAACAGAACTCTAACTAAGCAGCTGTCACCACTTTATATATTCTTTGGCAGACAATCTGATTTAAAACTACTGAAAAGCTATTTCTTGTACTATTATGCCCATGATTTCTGCATATGTGTTTATGAAAAAGACATATTATTTCTAAAAATCAGGATGGAATGGACGATTTACCTTGCCAGGAGGACAGGTGACCTTTGATTGTGTTTTTTCTTCAGATGGGGACTGATTCATGTCTGGGAATGACATTTTGTTCTTTATTCGTTCACGGGATGTGGGTGTCGCTGGCAAGGCAGCATTTATTGCCCATCCCTAATTGCCCAGAGGGCAGTTAAGAGTCAACCACACTGCTGTGGGTCTGGAGTCATATGTAGGCCAGACCAGGTAAGAATGGCATTTTCCTTTCCCAAAAGGACATTGGAGAATCAGATGGTTTTTTTCCTCCCCCGACAATTGGCAATCGGCAATGAATTTATAATCATCGTTAGACTCTTAATTCCAGACATTTATTGAATTCAAATTCCACCATCTGCTGCAGCAGGATTCGAACCCAGGTCCCCAGAACATTTTCTGGGTCTCTGTATTAACAGTCCAGTGATAACACCACTAGGCCATCGCCTCCCCCTACAGAAATTAAGGCATAATCGTCACCCAGACTTAATGTCTGCAAACTGAAAATCCACAAAGATGGATACAAAGAAAATCACTTAATCTATGAGACCATAAGGTCACAAGCCATAGGCGCAGTAACAGGCCATTCAGCCCATTGAGTCCTCTCTGCCATTCAACGAGGTCATGGCTGATCTGATAATCCTCAACTCTACTTCCCTGCCTTTTCCCTGTAACCGTTGATTCCCTTATTGATTAAAAATCTGTCCATCTCAGCCTTGAATATACTGAATAACCCAGCCTCGACAGCCCTCTGTAGTAAGGAATGCCACATATTCACTATCTTTTGAGAAAAGAAATTCCTCCTCATTTCTGATTTAAATGAATGACCCCTTACTCTGAGATTATGTCTTTGGTTCTACACTCTCCCATGAGGGAAACTATTTTACTGCATCTAACCTGCTACATCCACTAAGAATTGTGTATGTTTCAGTAATGTCGCCTCTTATTCTTCAAAACCCCAATGTGTATGGGTCAAAATACTCACCTTTCCTCATGAGGCAGGCCTTCCATATCCAGGATCAACCTAGCGAATCTTGTTTGGACTGCTTCCAATGCCGGTATATCTTTTCATAGGTAAGGAGCCCAAATCTGTTCACATATTCCAGCTGTGGTCTGACTAGTACCTTGTGTAATTTTAGTAAAACCTCCTTATTTTTATATTCCATTCCCTTTGAAATAAAGGTCAAGAGTCCATATGCCTTCCCTATTATCTGCTGAATTTAGATGCCAGCCTTTTGTGATTGTGCATGAGGATTCCCAAATCCTTCTGTTGTAGCTTTCTGCAGTCTTTCTCCATTAACAGATGTTAAGCTAACTTGCCTATAGTTACATGTTTCTGTGTCCTTCCCTATTTAATTAACGGTGTTACATTTGTAGTTTTCCAATCCTTTTCCAGGATCTAAGAATTCTTGGAAGATTACTACCAGTGCAACCACTATCTCCACAGCTATTTTTTAAAATGTCCTTGGATGCATCCGATCAGTTTCAATGGTCAAGCTAGTCTTCAGCCTCATTAGTTTCCCTAGTATTTTTTCCTGTTGTAATTATTATCACATTTTTATTCTCCTCATTTTGTCCCTTGGTTATTTAGAATTTTTGGAAAGCTTGTAATGTCTTCTGCTAGGAAGACTGATGCAAAGTACTTACCATCCTCCTATGCCATTTCCTGGTTCCTCATTATTATTTTTTAAGTGGCCTTGTTAACTTTAGCCTCTCTCTCACTTTTCATATATTTAAAGAAGCTCTACACACATAACAACAGTAAATTGAAAATCAAATGACTGCGAGCTCAAACGAAATAGAAACATTTAGCAGGTCAGACAATATTTGTAGAGAGAACAGGTGAATGTTTTCCAACTTAAAAACCTGGTTTCAAAACACCAAAACAATTTGTTCTGTCCTCAAATGGTGACTCACATACTGAATGTTTCCAGCATTTTGTGTATCCCAACCATTCTCAACGACTGAATAAACAGTCATTGCTCTTGGATAATGCTGAACCAACGAGAATTGGAAGAATTCTTTGCACAGTTATTCAAGCACAGAATGTTTCACTACAGAAGGAAACTGATACATGGACCATCAGTTAAAGAGAATGAGATATGCATTTGAGAACTCACATACATAAAAGGTTATAGCAAAAGGTACGAGTGATGAACTTGATTAGGTAATTCCAATTTTGGTGTTAGATGTGAACACCAGTACAATTATATGCATTACAGACCAAACGGCCTCCCATTGTAACATACTATCCCCTCTCCATTTCCTCACACCATGTACTATTCCCAAGCCTCTCCCTCTCCACTACAAAGTTATCTGAAATTAGCCAGAAGTTGGTAAGAAAAAGTGCGCTGTTAATTTACCTTCCGCTTTTACCTCCATGCGTTGCCACCCCTAACAATATAAGAGTTATTGTGGGTTGGACATATTACTTTTCCTGCAAACTTCTGCAATTGGTTAGCACAGTGATGAACTGTACCACTGAAATACCACTGTACTTTAAACAATTACTGAACAGAAACATACTTTCACCAGAGGACAACAAAATGATTTAGAGGGCTATAAACTTGGATGATATAGCATGCAGTACAGTAACATATACATTGTCCTACCATTTCAGCTTCTGTATTATTCAGAATTTGGGGATAGATTCTATACAGATGAAGAACTATTCTGTCCACCAGTTTTTCATTGAGCGTCCCTTCATTCGTTAGAAACTGTGTGTCCTTTTCCAGCCGCTTGCAGTAGTCTGTAAAGTACCACAACATGAGCATGCACCCTCATGATATCTTTTAACAAATCAGAGTCACATTTAGCATGTTTTAGAACATAGAACATAGAACATAGAACATTACAGCGCAGTACAGGCCCTTCGGCCCTCGATGTTGCGCCGACCTGTGAAACCAATCTGAAGCCCATCTAACCTAAACTATTCCATTATCATCCATATGTTTATCCAATGACCATTTAAATGCCCTTAAAGTGGGCGAGTCTACTATTTTTGCAGGCAGGGCATTCCACGCCCTTACTACTCTCTGAGTAAAGAACCTACCTCTGACATCTGTCCTATATCTATCACCCCTCAATTTAAAGCTATGTCCCCTCGTGCTAGCCATCACCATCCGAGGAAAAAGGCTCCCACTGTCCACCCTATCTAATCCTCTGATCATCTTGTATGTCTCTAT
>NC_063347.1:25496055-25530400 GCF_021869965.1 Rhincodon typus
ATCTATGCACATGGACACCGAGATCTTTCTGCTCATCCACACTACCATTAGCCCAGTACTCTGTATTCCTGTTACTTCTTCCAAAGTGAATCACCTCACATTTTTCCGCATTAAACTCCATTTGCCACCTCTCAGCCCAGCTCTGCAGCTTATCTATGTCCCTCTGTAACCTGCAGCATCCTTCCGCACTATCCACAACGCCACCAACTTTGGTGTCATCCGCAAATTTACTAACCCATCCTTCTACGCCCTCATCCAGGTCATTTATAAAAATGACAAACAGCAGTGGCCCCAAAACAGATCCTTGAGGTACACCACTAGTAACTGAACTCCAGGATGAACATTTCCCATCAACCACCACCCTCTGTCTTCTTACAGCTAGCCAATTTCTGATCCAAACCGCTAAATCACCCTCAATCCCATGCCTCCGTATTTTCTGCAATAGCCTACCATGGGGAACCTTATCAAACGCTTTACTGAATTCCATATACACCACATCAACCGCTTGGACTACATATAGACGCCACCTCAAGGCCTTGAAGAAGTACCATCAACATTGTTTGAGGTGGATTCTCTGCATCAGCTGGGAGGACAGGCATACTAATACCAGCATCAGCCAATAGTACCAGCATCACGACCTTGATCATTTGAAATTAACTCCACTGGGCTGGCCACGTACTTAGGATGTCTGAGATCCAACTGCCAAAGCAAATCTTCTTCACCCTGCTCAAGGAAGGCACTTGAATGAGAAAGGACAAGGCAAGTGTTTCAAACACTCCCTGAAGTCTTCTCTCAGGAAATGCAACATAGATGTCAACACATGGGAGACTTGTTCAGAAGAAACTACTTGAAGAATGCTCTTGTAGGAAGGGACACAAAACTGTGAGAACACTTGTTGGCAAGAGGAAGCATGGAAAAGAAGCCCGAGAAAGAAATGCCAAAGATCTCAAGGCCAAGGACCAATTTCACCTCCCAGAAACACCTGCTAAATGTATGGTCAGAGATGTAGTTCTAGGATCGGGCTCATTAGCCACACAAGGACCATATAACCACTGATGTGGAGTTTTCTTGGTGGGTAACTGTAGTCTTTATTGACTGACAATGACAAGGACACAAAATACCGTTCACTTCTTCAAAGTAAAGAAGGCACTCAGTATAATGCACACGACATCTAGAGTATGTTATGTCAGTATTATAATTACGCAGCTCTTCCTTTAAGCTTTTTCCTATCTGGTTGAAGCACTGTAACTGCAAAGCTTAAAAAAAAACTTTTCATTAAGATCTTCCATCTCCCTGAAGAGGTGTCATGTCAATCTATATGCAACAACTTGCTCTGAAATCTCTGTTCACATTTGACAGCTGTTACAAATTCTACTATTGTATCTGAGGTAATCACAATATTCCAGAACAATCAACATTTTAAATCAAACAACACCCAGTTTTCTTTCAATAAAAATCAATTCACCACATCTCTCAATGTTATAGGATCCTTTAAAAAAATTCTAGGATTTAGACCTTTGCTAAAACCTATTCAGTTCTTCTTTGGTGTGAGACCAAGCCATTAGTTCAGCTGACTAAAGGTTTGGTCAAAGAGATAGGTTTTCAGTGTCTTAAAGGAGGAAACAAAGATGGAGAAGTGTCGGGAGGATATTCCAGAGATTGGAGTCGAGGCACTCTGGAGGCACAGTCTCTAAAGGCCAATATTAGAATTAGGCCAAATATCTGGGAGATTTGAAGAGATTACACAGATAGGGAGGGGCAAAGATTTGAAAAATTTGAAAACAAAGATCAGATTTTAAAATCAGGATGTTGCTTCACTGAGACACAAATGTATATCGGTGAGTACAAGGCTATGTATTGGGGAATAAGAGTTGTTGAGAGTTATGACATGTCCTGCAGAGCTTTGGATACTTCAGGCTTTTGGAGTGTAGAATGTGGGAGACTTACAGGGTGTGATAAAAGAGCAAAGAAAAGAACAAAGAAAATTACAGCACAGGAACAGGCCCTTCGGCCCTCCAAGCCTGCGCCAATCCAGATTCTCTATTTAAACCTGTCGCCTATTTTCCAAGGATCTGTATCCCTCTGCTCCCTGCCCATTCATGTATCTGTCTCGATACATCTTAAATGACACTATCGTGCCCGCCTCTACCACCTCCGCTGGCAACGCGTTCCAGGCACCCACCACCCTCTGCGTAAAGAACTTTCCACGCATATCTCCCTTAAACTTTTCCCCTCTCACCTTGAAATCGTGACCCCTATTAACTGAGTCCCCCACTCTGGGGAAAAAGCTTCTTGCTATCCAGCCTGTCTATACCTCAATCAGGTCCCCCCTCAACCTCCGTCTTTCTAATGTAAATAATTCTAATCTACTCAACCTCCCTTCATAGCTAGCGCCCTCCATACCAGGCAACATCCTGGTGAATCTCCTCTGCACCCTCTCCAAAGCATCCACATCCTTTTGGTAATGTGGCGACCGGAACTGTACGCAGTACTCCAAATGTGGTCGAACCGAAGTCCTATACAACTGTAACATGACCTGCCAACTCTTGTACTCAATACCCCGTCCGATGAATGAAAGCATGCCGTATGCCTTCTTGACCACTCTATCGACCTTCGTTGCCACCTTCAGGGTCCAATGGACCTGAACACCCAGATCTCTCTGTGCATCAATTTTCCCCACGGCTTTTCCATTTACCATATAGTTCGCTCATGCTGTGGAATAGTTGAGTTTAGTGATTATCGAGGCATGATTGAGGGTTACATTTGGCTGGGAAGACAACCGTTTGCAGCTTTCCCTCCAAGCCACACACCATCCTGACTATATTCCCATTTGTTCAATGTCACTGGGATAAAATCCTGGGACACGCTTCCGTCACAGAGTTCATTAGCAAATGTGTGAGGACTGTGTACCAAAGAAGTCAAGCCAAGTGTTCCCCAACCATAAACCTTGGATGAACCAGGAAATCCAGTGCCTACTGAAGACCAGACGTGCAGCATTTAAGTGGTGACCCAAACCAATACAGAAAATCTGGATATGACCTCCACAAGGCCATCAGGGAGGTTAAGAGGCAGTACCAGACCAAATTAGAGGCTCAGAACTACCAAACATACTCCCACCGCCTATGGCAAGGCCTAAACGACATTATGGGATATAAAATAAAACAGTGTAAGATAGCAGATGATGACACATCCCTCCCTGACATGTTCAATGCTTTCTATGCTTGGTGTGAGCAGAATACCACCAGCGTAGCGATGCCTGCCTCAACAGACCCGGACACACCTGTTTCCTCTGTCACCACTTCAGAAATCAGATCAGTTTTCCTGGGAGTCACCCCAAAAAAAGCGAAGGGCCCGGACGGTGTCCCCAGCCGAGCAGTCAGATCCTGTGCAGACCAACTGGCGGAGGTATTCACTGACAGCTTCAACCTCTCCCTCCTACAAGCCGAAGTCCGCACCTGCTTCAAGAAGACCACCATCATCCCTGTACCCAAGACAACACATGCCTTCAACAGCATTATCCCTTCCAGGCTGATCTCAAAACTGTGTTACCTTCATCTCAGCTCTGCCCTCTGAAACTGGATCCTCAACTTTCTGACCCATAGGCCATAATCAGTGAGGTTAGGTAACTGCACCTCCTCTACAATAACACTCAACACTGAAGCCCCCCCAAGGATGTGTCGTCAGCCCCCTACTGTACTCCCTGTACACCTACAAATGTGTTGCCAAATTCCTAATGAACATCATCCTCAAGTTCACAGACGACACCATCGTAGTGGGATGGATATCTAACAATGATGAGTCAAAATACAGAAGGGAGATACAGGACTTGGTAACGTGGTACAATGAAACAATCTGTCTCTCAACGTCGGCAAAACTAAAGAACTGATCATTGACTTCAGAAAGAAAGGAGGAGAACACGCCTCCATCTACATCAGCAGAACTGAGGTTGAGAGAGTGAAGAGCATCAAGTTCCTCGGAGGGACAAAAACCAACGACCTGTCCTGGATTTGCCACATAAATGCGACAGTCAAGAAGGCACAACAATACTGCCTCTTCCTCAGGCAGCTCAGGAAATTTGCGATGTCCATAAGGACCCACATCAACTTCTACAAATGCACCATTGAAAGCATACTGTCCGGGTGCATAACGGCTTGGTATGACAACTGCTCTGCCCAGGACTGTAAGGAATTACAGAAGGTGGTGTGCACAGCCCAGACCATCACAGAAGCCAACTTTCCATCCATGGACTCTATTTACACAGCTCAATGCCGCAGAAAGGCCGCCAACAACATCAGAGACCCATCGCACCTGGTAATGACTTACTACAACCTCTCCCATCAGGCTGAAGTTACAGAAGCCTGAACACACGTTTTTCCGGCCATTATCAGACTGTTGAATGGACTGTAGTCTCAAATAATGCTTGCTGTGATCTGCGTGTACTGCTCGTAAACAAAGCTTTTCACTGTATTTCGGTACACATGACAATAAATCAATCGGTCAATCTGATACATTGTGAGTGTAACCTGCACCAAATGGACTGCAGTAATTCAACGACCAACTTCTCAAGGGCAGTTAGATAAATGCAATATATTTTAAGCAACGCTCACATTCCATGAAAAAGGACAGAAACAATAGTTGAGGCAGGAGATAAAGTCACAGAGGTGATTACAGGCAATCTTAGTAATAACACAAATATAAGGCTGGAGTTCATCTTGGGATGAAAAGTGATATCAAAGCTGCAAACAGATTGGCTTAACCTCAGACTGTTGCCAGGGAAGGGGGTAGACAGGGACTGTATCTAGGGAATGGATTTTGGACTAAGACCAATAGCTTCAGTCTTCCCAACATTTCATTGGAGGAAATTTCTGCTTATCCAGTAGTAGATGCAAAAAAACTTAGCATCTTTGGTGGAATTAAAGGAGGCATTGGTGAAGCAGACAATAAACAGGGATGTAGAAATACTGCGTGCAGATTGCTTCATAGAGATCTGAATGGTGGCAGGGATGGATTACTGCAATCTTTTAAATGAAAGGAAACTTAAAGGTTAGCCAATTTGGATAGCTAATACCTCTTATAGGATGGAAGCCTCCATTTGAAAGTTTTTTGTTGATGCCCAAGTACACCTTCAATTTATAGTCATTAGGCTATTTGATTTTATAGTAAGATTTTGGCATATATGTAGTGAGTAAAAGTTTCCAAGATGTAGTGTTCAACAATAAACTAACCTTGTTTGTAAATAAGACAAATATTAATCACAGACCTATTCTGAGCTTAGGTAACCATCAATGGCTTCTAAGCCTAAATCCTGGTCTGATAGAATACATAATCAATTACTCAGATTCCAGTTAAGTCAGTGTTCTCTGGGAAGGATTTAGAAAATATATAAACATTTTATCTGGTTCATGAGGGTTACAAAATTTGATTGTGGCAGTGGTTGGCACTGCAGTAGCTTATAGAATCACAGAAGTGTTAGAATACAGAAGGAGGCCATCAGCCCATTGTGTCTGCACCAACTCTCCAAATGAGCATCAATGGTTTAGTGGAATTCTCCTGTCTTTTCCCCGCACCTTTGCTCATTGTTTCTATCCAAATAATCATCAATGTCCTCTTAAATGCCTCACTTGATCCTGTCTCCACCATACTTCCAGGTAGTGTATACCAGACCCAAACCACTTGTTTGCGAAAATGTTTTCTTCTCACATCCCATTTGCTTCCTTTGTAAATCACTTGAAACCTGTACCCATCTCTTCATTCATTTTTTGAATGGGAATGGTTCAACCCTATCTTCTGTATCCAGCCCCCTCATGATTTTGAAAACTGTTATCAGATTTCCTCTTGACCTTCATCTCTCCAAGGAGAACAATGACAATAAATCTCTTCAATCTATCTCACAACTCAAGCTTCTCATCACTAGAACCATTCCTGTAAATCACTTTGGCACTATCTTGAATATGTTCAGATCCTTCTAAAAGTGGGCATCCAGAACTGTACAGAAAACTCCAGATGAGGTCTAAAAAGTGTCTTATATACCTCCCTTGCTCTTGTACTCTGTATGACTATTAATAAAGTCCAGGATACTATATGCTTTATTAACAGATTTGCCCCATCTGACCTGCCACCTTTAATAATCTATGTCCATTTCCACCCAAGTTTTGAGCTCTGGTTTTAACAATGACTGCACATGGGAACCCATGTTTCACATGAAATTGATTCAGTTAAAATACTGTTTCTCTGTAGTGTAATGACAACTTTAAGTGAGGACTACCTACTGATTACTGTAATGTTAAGAAAAGTAGCCAAAATGGTGTCACTATTTAAGAAAGGCTGTAGGGAAAAGCCAGGGAACTATAGACTGGTGAGCCTTACATCAGTGGTGGGTAAGTTGTTGGAGGGGATTCTGATGGACAGGATTTACATGCATCTGGAAAGGCAAGGACTGCTTAGGGATAAAAACTGAAAGAATTGCGGATGCTGTAAATCAGGAACAAAAACAAAGTTGTGAACCCTGAGGAAGGGCCACTGGACCCGAAACGTTAACTCTTTTTTCCTTCACAGATGCTGCCAGATCTGCTGAGCTTTTCTCGAAACTTTGTTTTTGTTACTGATTAGGGATAGTCAACATGGTTTTGTGCATGGCAAGTCGTGTCCCACCAACTTGATTGAGCTTTTTGAGGAGGTGACAAACAAGATTGATGAAGGCAGAGCAGTATACGTTATCTCTATGGACTTCAGCAAGGCGTTCGATAAGGTTCCACATGGTAGACCGGTCAGTGAGGTTAGATCACATAGAATCCACGGGAAGCTAGCCAAATGGATACAAAATTGGCTTGAAGGCAGGAAACTGAAGATGGTAGTGGACGGTTGCTTTTTGGGCTGGAGGCCTGTGACCAGCAGTATGCCACAAGGATCAACGCTGGGTCCAGTGCTTTTTGTCATTTATATAAATGATTTGGTTGTGAATATAGGAGGCATTGTTAGTAAGTTTGAAGATGACACCAAAATAGGTGGTTAGTAGACAGTGAAAAAAATTATTTCTGAGTACAATGGGACCTTAATCAGATGGGCCAATGGGCTGAGGAGTGGAGTGTGGAGTTTAATTTAGATAAATATGAGGTGTTGCATTTTGGTAAGACAAACCAGGGCAGGACTTATACATTTAATGGTAGGCCCCTAGGGAGTGTTGTCAAACAAAAAGACCTAGAGTTGCAGGTGTTCCTTGAAAGTGGAGTCACAGGTAGACAGGGTGGTGAAGAAGATGTTTAGTACACTTGCCTTCATTGGTTAGAACATTGAGTATCGAAGTTGGGATGTCATGTTGCAGCTGTACAGGACATTGGTGAAGCCACTTGTGGAATACTGCATACAATTCTGGTTGCCCTTCTGTTGGAAGGATGTCATTAAATTTGAGAGGGTGCAGAAAAGATTTACAAGGATGTTGCCAGGACTAGAGGGTTTGATTTATAGGGAGAGGCTGAATAGGCTGGGGCTTTTTTCTCTGAAGCATCAGAGGTTGAGGGGTGACCTTATAGAGGTTTATAAAATCATGTGGAGCATGGCTAGGGGGAATAGCCAAGGTCTTTTTCCTAGGGTAAGGGAGTCCAAAACTAGGACTAAGGTGAGAGGGGAAAGAGTTAAAAAGAACCTGAGGGATAACTCTTTTATGCAGAGGGTGGTGTGTGCACGGAAACATGAAGACAGATTATGCAAAAAGACTGAAGTTATTATTTTTGGGAAAAGTCAGATGGACTGCAGGGTCTTTTGTGGATGATCATTTTCCTTTGCTGAATTTAATTATATTCTCAGGCACCACCTAAATGTCAAGTGAAAATGCACTTACATTCAAATTTCTCAAATTACTTCACCTAAATGGTAAGGAAAAATTTAAAGAAAATATTTGTAGTTCAAGGCATTAACCCTTGTTATGTAATATTCTTTGCAGAAGTTTATTTTGTAACACTTTTTAAACATTAAGTTCATCTTAGAAATGGAGATTCACAAATAGTTCCCCCACCCCCAAGTTGCTCTAGTGCTGTCAGATTTTCCAGCCAGCAACATAATTTCCAGGCATTGTGGCAACCCTTAATCCAGGCCCACTTGGGCAGCTGGCCATAGTTAACGTCAATGGAGCAGCTAGGGTGGGAAACCGCTTTTTGGTAAAAAGAAATGAAGACAATTCAAGTAACCCTTTGTACCTTGAATCAAAGTACTGACTTCTACATTTTGTTCCCATTTAATACCTTTAAAGAGGCAGTCTGTTCATGATTAGCTTACATTTTCACTCTGATCTTGTGTGGATACGCTAAGTAAAACTAAAAATGTTGATAGTGAGGTGAAGTAGTCATCTGAAAATAGGGTACTTACTCAATAATTTCTCCTCATGGAGACATGAAGCTCGTAGTTTCCAGTACAGCAGCTTCAAGGTATTCATTCTCAGCTTTAAATAAAGTAATAGATCTCTCAATATTTCAATTCAGCTCATTTTGGAAATGTTTCAGATATTGCATACAAAATGCATTTTCATTGGCTGCTATATTATTTTATTCAATTACATCATTCATTATAGGATGTGAAGAATTCAAACAAAGATGTCTCAAAATAATGTTTTGTCCTGCCAAATATCCTGTTATACAGTCAGATTGCAATATTTTGACATTTTCATTGTGTCACAAAGGGAATCTGAACGTTGTATAACAGAATTACCTAATACAACAGTTATGAAACCAGGGTTTCATAAAGATTAAGAATGTTACTTGTACAGAGTCATTCCCAATGTTGAAATATTGTGGAAGATCAATCAGTTTTATATAGATTTTTAGAGTCAATTTACATTCTTAAATATCTTAGTAATCTGTCTATTCAATTAATATGAGAGGATATGCTATTTTCTAAGAAACAGAGCACAATGAAACACCATGTGCTAATCTTCTGAAGTGTAACTGTGTGTTCCTCTTTGGTTACAAACCAAATGCAAGTTAGTCATTTCAGCATTTATAAAATTACCCTGCGTGTATGAAACAAAATCACTTCACTGATTTAAGGGAAGTTTCTGCTTACAGAAAAAAAATAGTAATACCTCTTTACTCTCAGCAGAGACAAAATTTCCTTTAGGCATTCCACACACAAGCTGATTGGGGAAGCCCCCAATTGAAATGGAAAATATGAAATATTCAAACTGATATTATTGTTTAAACAACAAATATCCCAGCATACTATTGGAAAAATAAACATTTAAAACATGTTGAAATAGGCAAAGAATTCAAATTTCTTCTCACTCACTCTAATTCCTGCCTATTCTTCCATCTCTCCTCCCACTCATTGCCTGTCTGAGTGCCCTCATCTTCCCCAATTACTTCTTGACCACTCCAACATGCAGTCAAATGCCCTTCTTTATTCTGCCCGTACCTGCTGTCTTCTACCAAGTTGCTTACATGTCTTGAAAGATCCATGGGTTTCACCCGATCATTATTGTTATCTGTACCCAAGGATTCACCGTTGAAGACCACATCATTAAACCTTTAACATGTCAAAGCTGGTTTTCACCTCATCTACTTGACTACAAAGGTAATGACCATAGCCATGTTGTCTGATGTGGGCTGACATTTATTGAACTTCAAAGAATGCAATAGCTGTTCCTGTAATTCAATTTTTGGCAGGAAGCTTCCATGCATTAGGCTTCCAAGCCTCTGCAGTTGATCGTTGGCGGATAACCTAATTTGCATTTAATTTTGCATAAAGCAAATGACTGACATGATGTATGCCAAGCAATGCAACTTTTATAGCTTATCAGGTGGAACAAAAATACCATCCAGAGAGGGCACAGTTCTGTGATGGTTTCTGAAGAGTTGGAGGAATTTTACATGGACTCAAGCTATGACCTAAACACTTCGATCCCAGTAAGACTGAATCATTTATAATCACTGGAGATTTTTCACAGTAATTTGAATGATGCATTTTTTTATTGGAGACCATCACAAAATGTTGAGGTGATATCTAGATGCAGAAATACAGTCACAGCCATGATCATATTGAGTGTGCTCATGATCCTTTCATGACGAAACAATCCATCATGCCTGTATCTCTCTTTTTAAAGATGGAATGAATACAAGTCTTCAGTATCATTCACAACATGATGCATGATTGTGAGTTAGCAGGCCCACAATGAGGATGTTAGCAGTGGAGACAGAGCAGTAGTTATTTGATCTGAAACTGAGACTTAACAGAATCTTGTGACATTATTGAGGACCCTCGGTCTAAATCTATTCACTCCTGTTGGGTCCATCCTGCCCGTAGAACGTGTATACTGGTAGAGAAATCTGAAATGTTAGCTGCTAAATATGACACTGTCAGGCTGTTGATAGAATAGTCTGTTGGATAGCTCAACCAACATGAACAGTAATCCCAACATGTTAGTGAGAAGGATTTTATAAAGGGACTGGGATTGCTCATTTTTTTTAGGTCCAATGTCTGGATTATGGCTTAAACTTCCTTCTGCTACTGTTATGATTATTTTCTACTGATTGGCTTGCTAAGTGAATTTAGGGAACATTAATAACCAACCAGAATGGAGTCTCATCTATGTTGGTTAAGGAAAGCATGAAAGGTTCCTATTTCTGAAGGACAGTAGTGACACTGTTGGTTTTTTATGATAATCTAGCAACTTTAATAATGATTTACCACATTTAATTAAATTGCACAGTTTACCATAATGGGAAGAGATTCTAGAATGGATTTTGAAATTACAACCTCTGAGTTCCCGGTTTAGCTCCATAAGCATTACATGTCACCAAGTGCTACATAATATACTTGTGGCTAGAAGCAAGGGTGGCTTGATGAGGAGAATGATATCTTGATTGATTGGAGCAACAAAGAAATTAGGTTGTGCTTTGGAATGTTAAGTACACTTCCTGGGCTTTCAAAGAGAGGATGGTAATCGAAAATCATAGAGAATTAGCCACTGTGGAGTGTAGCCGATCACCTTTCTCCAATGCATCATTTATGCAGTTTCGGTATGTTCTCTGATTTACTATGTGCAATGCCACAGGAAAGTGATTAATATTTTATACCCAGCATGTATTCCATCAGAATCCAGATGACACATTTTATTAAAAATTCAAAATAAATAACTAAGTTTAATCCAGGAATTTATAATCACTTTGCACCCTAAAATATCAACTCACAACAATTAAAATCCAATTAACCTGCAGACCTATTAGTTTAAGAAGACACTGATTATATTAATAGAAAAACAATACAATGTGACTGACATGGCAGAGCACTTCCGACATTATAAAAAACTGCATCATTCAAATTACTGTGAAAAATCTCCAGTGATTATAAATGATTCAGTTTTACTGGGATTGAAGTGTTACGCTACAGCTTGATTTCAAGATAATGTGATGTTAAATTCCTTCCCAATCCACAATAATCAGTGCCACTTCTTACAGTGAATAAAAAGTTAAATTTATTTTTATTAGATAGCCAATAGTTGGTTTATTATGATAGCTTCCTAAATCAATTTCAGTAATTTTCTGGGGTTTCACGATCTTTTAACTTGTTTTAACTTGTGTCTTGAGGATTGCATTCTGTGTTTCTGTCAATTTCTCTTTGAAACCCCAAATCATTGTCTTACAATAATATGTTCATTAGCCTATTGCATTAGTGTCAATATTTGAAAAAAAAAGTCTTCATATGATAATTTAGCATTTTTCTGAGAGGGAAACCTTAACTGGCATCATACGTTTCACTATATTTCCCGGCCAGAAGATTCACTATTAATTCTATTTTGAGATTTGTACATGCACATAGCATTGGTACAGGCAATATTTTGATTACTTTTAAAACTACCTGAATTGACTATGGCAATTTTTTTACAGGCAAATATACTGTTCAACATTGTTAAGAGCTCAAAACTGTCAGTTTCCAATTGGCCACTCACTTTATACATTATTAGATTATCCTTTCTAACAAAAATTGACTGGCATGTATAGCAGACAGCCAGTCCAACAGTTTGAAACCTCAACTGAAGATGGATGTTCATTCCATAATTTCATCTGTGAATATGTCCAATAAAACTCGTACTCTATCAGAGAGACTTAATTAATTGATTCATTGTGTTTAGTGATAGAGCAGTTGAAATTTAGAAGAGGCACAGTGGACAAGCTCAACCACGTGAAACGTTTGCAATTATTGTACACAGAAAGGACAAATCTCGTTTAAAGGTAAGAGTGCTTCTGGAACAAATTTGGACTGACACATTTGGACTTATTCCATTAACTGTTCAACCATGGATTTAAAATAGTTTGATGTGAAACCCCTCTTGCACTTTGGAAACTGTACTCTTTTAGTCAAGGTCAGGGATATCGAAACCAAAACCCACCGGCTTTGGCAAACAAGTGCTTAAAGCTGAATTAACATAGTCCTACTTGCATTGAGGTTTTTAACTTACTGTTCTGTTCCCGCTTTGTGATCTGAAGGTTTGAAAAGAGCTGATCTTACTGTTGTTGCCTCATTGGTGGGTAAATCTCAAATCAAAACACTAAGATTGTCAGAATCAACAACTTAAAGTATATGCAAATTAACGAGAACATTTCATATAAAAATTACGTGCTCCCAAGTAAAAAGCTCGGCTATTCCACACCAGGTATTTTGTTTCCCAATTAGACAATTTTTAAAAATGGATTAATTCTACACCACTCATCCTTCAATTGTTTCTTTGTTTAGTTTTCGAATGTATAAATTACATATTGTAAAAGGGCTTCTAATTTACCCTCATATCTTAAGCAGCTTTTAGTGACTTTAAAAATGCAATAAAGCACGCTTCTGCCTACACGATGTAGTTTATAAATGATTAAAATCTCACCGTGACAATATGACATTAGAATAAAACTGTAGATTCAAAGTACTGAAAAGTAGATCCATGATTATTTTATAACAATATCAGGAAAATCAACTTTTCTACATTAAATGAACAGAAGAAGAGCGTTAAGAAGCATTTTTCTCGTTTATGCAGCGCATAGAATTACTGCCTCACACTCTCTATAATCTATTTGCTTTTCCAGCTGGATTCTGCTTGGATACAAATGGTCAGAACTTTCACCCCGCCCGCCCCCACCCACAAACTTACTTCTGTTACACCATGGGAACTTTGTATGAGGGCTGCTGCTGTGCATTCAAACAGGCTCCCAGGCAAAATCCGGTGATAATCTAATAGTAGTAACAAATTCAAGGTCATACATTCAACATTTACTTCCATCCCATGCTGCAACGGCTTTTGATGAATAAATACAATGACAAACAGCTTCTTATTAATCATTGCCTACGTATACTGCATGGAATCTTAGCTAATCAAAACTGGAAATGCTCATCTGACTGATATCGAATTATAATAACTTGAAAGAGTGTGTACAACTGGTTAAATATTATAGACAGATTTCGGCTTGATAATCACAAATTGATTCGACTTTATCTTTCACAGTTTTACAAGTGCTTCACATGATGAAATCGCCAGAGTAATAAATGCAGTATAATAACTCTACTTGTGTAGGTGCTGTTAAATATACAAAAGAATAAATGACTCGTGAAAAAGTAAGTGACTTTTCCAGTGCCCTACTCATTTGTTCATGAAATGCATATTGTACAAATGCAGCAGCTCCGAAGCAAATGAAAGGAAATGTCACCATTAGCATCCTCCTGTAAAAAGTCTATGGTTCAAACAAATTATCTTTAACTAACCTTTCCAGTATTTATTTTTCCCCAAGAAACCAGTGCTGGTAATGTTAGTCAAGTGAGAGCAAGATTTATCAAGCCCTGTCATCTGTGAAAGGTGGATTGAAATAAGTCAGCAACTGGCATTAATAATGAGAGACACCTTGAGGTGAACTGGGTGATTTGTGCCACTCCTATATTGGCATTGCAAAAATGGCACTTACTTCCAACCTTATGTTAACAGTTGTGGTACACTGGGTTAAAGATTAGCTACCTCATGCAGCCTAGGTCAAAAACTGCTCCAAACTATTCTCATTGATTCTATAAGCAAAATTTACTGTTTAAATCAAAATAATCTATCTAAATCAACAGGAATAAAGAGCATTAATCAGTTTTACAAAGAGAAACAAGCATTCTCTGTTACAATCGAATTTTTAAAAATGCATGATAATTTAATGTACGCTGTTGAATTGTGCCAAGCTTAGTTATAATTGGGGCCTATTTACTGAAACCTCTCTATCAAAAGAAACAGCTTCTTGCTGAAGAAAATAGCAGAACTGGCAGTGCATAAAAACGCAGTTCTTGGGAATGGACCTGGAGCTGTTTCTACTGTTTCAACTTCACAGCCTTGACTGTTTTTTATGCAACTCTGTTTGAGTGGAGAACTTGTCACTTAGTTGAAGCCTGCCTCTAAATAGAACTTCCTGAGATCCTTGTTCATGAATGAAGATCTGTTGTCTGATTCTAAATCTTCATGGAAAGCATATATTGCAAAAATTTGTTTCAATGCTCTGATGACTGAGTCTGCTATAGCTGAATGAGGTCCTGCCACTTAATTCCATTTTGATTGATAATCAACAAAATGCATCAGCCTTTAAATACAAACAAATCTGTTATGAGCCTTTTCCATTGCCTTTCCAGAAATCTCGATTAAATCATTGGCTCTGTATGTATATATGCATTTAAATGTATATGGCACACAATTAGCACGATGAAATGTGATCCTGTAGGCCTTTCATCACCAACTGATTGTTGCCCTCTTGCTCTGCACTTTGTGATATTTGGATGACCCCTGTGACATTTCTGTAGGATTACTCTTCATATCAATTTTGTGATGATGATTTTACGGTCATACACCAGCGGTTCATTCACTATTGTTAAGTATTGTTTCTGCTCATAATAACTTTTCAGCACTGGGTTAGCTGAGCTATATTTCAACAAACTTTGCATACAGTTGCCTGACCTTTTGCACTCTGTCAGATTTTTCAGCAGCACAAATATTTGAGCTTTCCCTCATTCACCAATGAATTGCCAAGGAATACAACTCAATTTCTTCAACAAGAAAAAACATAGAAACGTGGAAGATAGAAGCAGGAGAAGGCTATTCGGCCCTTCGAGCCTGCTCCACCATTCTTCATGATCATGACTGATCATCCAACTCAATAGCTTAATCCTGCTTTCTCCCCATAACCTTTGATCCCATTCACCCCAAGTGCTATATCTAGTGGAGATAGTGAGAACTGCCGATGCTGGAGTCTGAGATAATAAGGTGTAGAGCTGGAGGAACACAGCAGGCCAAGCAGCATCAGAGGAGCAAGAAAGCTGACATTTCGGGTCGGGACCCTTCTTCAAAAATGGAGGTGGGGAAGGGGTCTCTGAAATAAATAGAGAGAGGGGGAGGTGATGATAGAAGGCGGATAGTGAAGCAGATAGGTGGAGAGAAGACGGACAGGTCAAGGAGGTGGGGATGAAGCTAGTAAAGGTGAGTGTAGGTATGGAGTTGGGATGGGGGTTGGTCAGTGAGAACGGAGGGGCGGGTAGGTGGGAGGGAAGACAGACAGGTCAAGGAGGCAGGGATGAGGTGAGTGTAGGTAGGAAGTGGGGGTATGAGTTGGTCAGTGAGGTGGGAGGAGTGGATAGGTGGGAGAAAAGATGGACAGGTCAAGGAGGCAGGGATGGGGGGGTGTGCTGATCTTGGGATGAGGTGGGGGGTGTGGAGATTTCAAAGCTTGTAAAGTCCACATTGAGACCAATGGCTTGTAGGGTTTCCATGTGGAATATGAGGTGCTGTTCCTCCAGTTTTCGGGCGGCATCATTGTGGCACTGAAGGAGGCCCAGGATGGACACGTCGTCCAAGGAGTGGAAGGAGGAGTTGAAGTGGTTCGCGACTGGGAGGTGTTGTCGTTTGTCACGAACCGAGCGTAGGTGTTCCACAAAGCGGTCTCCAAGCCTCCGCTTGGTTTCCCCGATGTAGAGGAGGCCACATCGGGAACATCGGATACAACATACCACATTAGCAGATGTGCAGGTGAACATCTGTTTCATGTGGAAGATTTTCTTGGGGCCTGGGATGGAGGTGAGGGGGGGAGGTGTAGGGGCAGGTGTAGCACTTCCTGAGGTTGCAGGGAAAGGTGCCAGGGGTGGTGGGGCTAGTGGGGAGTGTGGAGCAGATGAGGGAGTCACAGAGAGAGCGGTCCCTATGGAAGGCAGATAAGGGTGGGGAGGGAAATATATCCTTGGTAGTGGGGTCAGATTGCAGGTGGCGGAAGTGACGGAGAATGATGCATTGAATCCGGAAGTTGATGGGGTGATACATGAGGACAAGGTGAATTCTGTCTTTGTTGTTATTGCGGGGAGAGGGTGTGAGGGCTGAGGTGTGGAAAATGCGAGAGATGCGATCAAGGGCATTTTTGACCACTGTGGGGGGGAAATTGTGGTCCTTGAAAAACAAGGACATCTGGGATGTCCGGGAGTGGAATGCCTCATCTTGGGAGCAGATGCGGCGGAGGGGAAGGAGTTGGGAATAGGGGATAGCATTCTTGCAGGAAGATGGGTGAGAGGAGGTGTAGTCTAGGTAGCTGTGGGAGTTGGTGGGCTTGAAATAGATATCAGTTTCCAGGTGGCTACCAGAGATGGAGACAGAGAGGTCCAGGAAGGAGAGAGAGGTATCAGAGATGGTCCAGGTGAACTTAAGGTTGGGGTGGAAGGTGTTGGTGAAGTGGATGAACTGTTCAAGTTCCTCGTGGGAGCATGAGACGATGCCAATACAGTCATCGATGTAACGGAGGAAGAGGTAGGGGATAGTGCCAGTGTAGCTGCGGAAGAGGGACTGTTCTAGTGGCCTCTTGAATACATTCAATGTTTTGGTATCAACCACTCCCTGTGGTAATGAATTCCACAGGCTCACTACTCTTTGGGTGAAGAAATGTCTCCTAATCGCCATCCTAAGTGGTCTACCCTGAATCTGCAAACTCTGACCCCTGGTTCTGGACACACCCACTGTCAGGAACATCCTCCCTGCATCTACCCTGATCAGTCCTGTTAGAATTTTGTAAGCCTCTATGAGATTCCCCTCATTTGTCTGATCTCTAGCAAAAACAATCCCAACCTAGTTCATCTCTCCTCATACACCAGACCCGTCATCCCCAGAATCAGCCTGGTAAACCTTCACTGCACTCCCTCAAGAGCAAGAGCATTCTTCCTCAGCAAAGGAGACTAAAACTGCACATAATATTCTAGGTGTAGTCAAACCAAATACCCCGTACAACTGCAACAACATATCCCTTTCTGCTCAATCCACTGCTGGTCTCAAGAATCAATCTACCATTATGTGTGCCTTGCTTGGAATACAAACTAATCCATAGTCATATGTCATCAACCTACACCCACATGTTTGAATGTGTAGAGGCATTTTAAGATTTCTGTTCATCACAGTAATATTACCAAAGGCTTGTGGTCTGTCTAGAACTGAAATTTCATTTGATGAGTTAGTCTGCGAATATTTCACATGACGTGTAACTGTTAATGCTTCTTTCTTTCTGGCTGTGCATCTGTGTTCAGCCATTGTCAAAGCTCTCACTGGATCCAAAACATTAACTCTGATTTTTTCTTCACAGATGCTGCCAGACCTGCTGAGCTTTTCCAGTAACTTCTATTTTTGTTCCCAATTTACAGCATCTGCAGTTCTTTCAGTTTAACCTATCAACATGTAAACCTTTCAAAAGCTATAGCCTGTTCATGACTCCAGTAGTATTGCTGGTCTTTGGTTATGGGTTGAATAAGACTGATTCAGTTGGCAATAAATCTTCTCACTTGATTCCCATGTCTAAAAAATGCTATACATTATTTACACTCTTCAGTGAAAAAAATTCACTGCTGGCTCAGGTCTTCCTTGGTTCCACCATGATGCCTTGTTCTTAGATAATGTGTCTCAGAAATATAATTTCAACATTTATGGAATGGAAGCTTTTTCTGCTGATGAACTGTGTTGGTTGGTGATTTAGGTGCTCTCAAAGTGATATGGGTGCTGTCAATGTAGAAGTCAGTAATGGTGGAGAATTGCATTGCCTGGTCTGCTTCACTTTCTTTGTCAAGGAGAAAATAAATAAGCAACTAGCAGTGATTTAGAATCTCGATAGATTCCTCCCCATTTTTGTTCAGTCCTAATCTAAAAGCTATCTCTAAATTTATTCCCAGAGACACAGTTTTGCAAATTGCCGTACCATTGATGGCCACACGCTCCCCTCTGGTAGACACCAGAATGATGTTACTTCTGAAAACACCTCTTCCAAGAGCTACAGGTCTCGTCTTTGCTCTATGAGATCCCATCCTTCCATATTGAATTGCCTCTTTCACTCTGTTCATTCCCTCAACACCCAGTCCAATGAAGCCCTTCACCACACTTGATTTTCCCACTTTCCCCAAGTCTCCGTGGACCATGCCTCCGGAACATTAATGCCCAAATCCAAATAGTGACCATGCCCCACAATCTGGACTAACTTTTGAGGACAGCGTCAAGTGAAAATGGCCGAGTCCCTGACTGATGTCTCCACAGCACCCCAACTGATGTACCTGTAATCCCTGGACTGGTTGCAATTTATCTGCAGGACTTATTATGGCCGACTCCCTGGACTGCAAAGACCCAGTTCCCTGAATTCTAGTAGGACTAAACCCTTGACTGACCAAGGCTAGTTCACTGGACTGGAACTGGACAAGTCATTGACTGACCGGATGATGCCCCATGACTGACAAAACTTCCCTTGACCCACTGAGGACTGTTCCTTTTTGACTTTCAGATATGGCCATGCAGTGTGTTTGCCACTTGAGCTCCTTGCACATGGTGCAACTGTGAGACTGACATAGCACATTGCTATGCAGTGACACATCCACCCCCTTGACAGTTCAGTTGTGCTAAACTATCTGCCTCTCCTGGTGTGCTAAAAAGCAAGCCACAGAGGCTGACAGTCTAGAGGTTAACACTGTAGTGCCTGTGCAGCAAAAAGAAATACAAGCCACAGAGGTTGGTACGCTCCAAGTAAGGGCAAAGTCGGTGACTGCTGAGAAACGAAGCTAAAAGCCATAAGATACATGAGGGGTGTGTGTCTGCGTGTGTGTGTGTGTGTGTCTCTGTGTGTGTGTGTGTGTGTGTGTGTGTGTGTGTGTGTGTGTATTCATTATCCCAAATCTACCAAGCTACTGCTTTCCTGTTACCATTCACGTCTATCATAAAGACAAAACAGAGTGAGAGTAATAGGAACAAAAACAAAGTTGCTGGAAAAGCTCAGCAGGTCCGGCAGCATCTGTGAAGGTAAAAAACAGAGTTAACGTTTCAGGTCCAGTGACCCTTCCTCAGAACAGGAACTAAAAGTAGTGGGAGTCTATTTGACCCTTCAAGCCTGTTCTGCCAATCTGTTCCATCAAGGGTGATCTACCTAACTCCACTTTCCATACTATTTCAAAACCCATTACAATGCAAATATTCATCTTAGTGAATGTTTTGAGGTAGTCTGCCCTGCCATCTCCGTGGATTGTACTGTTTATATTGATTCAACCCTGTGTTACTATGCCCTCTTGGATTCTGCGTATTGAAGTCTGAGTGTTGTTTGTGTGTACTGAGGCTGCTCTACTTAGCTCGTCTGTCCCTACTCTGAATCTGCTTCAACTGTCTTTCCCTTATCTTTCTGTGAAGAGCTTAAGTTGTATTACGAGTGCAAATACAGGAACTTCTTGAAATTAATGAAGAGAATATAAACTACCTCCCTGCAATAGCCATGCACAATTTCATCCTTTTAAGTTACCGCACAAGCATTGTTGTGGAAAAAAATGTAAAATGGCCACACACTGCACTAAATTATCAGGACAAGAAAAAGATTTGAAGGAACATTGACTCATGGGGCTCTTTGTTGACCACAAATAGCTGAATTCTTTACATATCAATAATGGCATATGCATTAAATTCACAGGTGTTTCCATGTCAAAATACTCATTGTATTGAATCCAAATCATTTGCATTATATGTGAAAAGATTCTTATTACAGAATTTGTCTAATATGTCTAATTAGCATACAAAATGAGGACATTGTTTTGCTTGAGGTAATTAAGGATTCTTATGTTTCAATTTTTCTTAGAGATCTTCTCTACCTCTGCTGAAGGCAATGACTCATTTTTAAAATTCTGAATAGCACTTCATCTTGTCAAAATATATCAAATGCTTCACAAAATGAAGTGCTCTTGAAATGTAGTCACAGTTGCTAAGCAAGCAGAGTCATTCTGCCACTGCAGCATCCCATACACAACCACAAGATAAACGATCAATTCAGCTGTGTCGTTTTTATGGCGTTGACTGTTAGCCAGGCTACCAGGTAATTTAGGGTTTTTTTAGTGCAGTGGTAGTGTCCCCAGGTCTCAGCCAAGAGGCAGGCGTTCAACTCCAGAGTTTCTCCAGAGTTGTGTCATGACATGTTTGAACATGAGTTGGACTGAAGGGTCTGTTTCTTTGCTATATAACTCTATGTTGAAGCAATAAATAACTCCAAGAGGAGCTCTCTGATCTTTTACCAAGTAATTCCCTGAGATGTGCTGCATGATCTGAACCAAAGAGTCAGTCCACAGAATCCTTGGGTTCATTCCTCAGTCAAAGGACACTGCCTCCAACAATGCAGCATTCTATTTGCAATATACCTGAGTGTTAATCAAGATGACAAACCAACAAATATTAATGGTAAGAGTTAGATTGGACCTTTCATTTTCTGCCTATTTGTTCAATGGGCAATTATGCAAATATGAACCATGGTAATAAATATTGGCATGTTGTGACAAGTCATGGTTAAATTCTGATTCTTATCTGATGTCACTATATGAATAATACAAGAGAAAGCTTTCAAAAGCAATAATATGTCCCAATGTTCCTTGTTTTCCTGAAACTCAGAAGCTGAAATCTATTATAACTGTTGTGCTACTGCTGGTCTAGATCAAACAGCACAGAACCAGTAGTGAATGTGCAGTCATTTTAATTGGTACGCTCAGAATTAAGTCACCAATCAATTGAGGTTGTCTCTGCTACACCATCTTCATCATTTCTGCAACACTGTGCCATTGGTATTTGTATCCTGAAAGGAGAACATTTCTACGTCTTTAATAAAACTGAAAGAACTGTGGATGCTGTAAATCAGGAACAAAAACAAAGTTGCTGGAAAAGCTCAGCAGGTCTGGCAGCATCTGTGAAGGAAAAAAACAGAGTTAATGTTTCAGATCCGGTGACCCTTCCTCAGAACCGATGGTAGCTGGGAAAACGTCAGTTTATATGCTGAAAAAAGGGGAGGGCGATGGGTAGGGAGTAAATGATAGGATAGAGCCTAAAAAGAGAGAAGAGCAGTTGGACAGACAAAGAGTTGATAACGATCAGGCTGGGAGGATGAATAGTTGTTAATGGGAACTATTATTGGTCCCTAACCCTTCACCTACATTTGTCCTTTTGGTTTTTAAAGTATAGATCCTCTATGTGTCTTTTTGAACTTCTCTGTTGATAACATGGATCTGGTTAGATTGAAGTGAAGCCTATCCCAGCAGCAGATGTTCTACTTGCCCCAGAACTCATACCAATGTTCGAGAAATTTGGAACTCTTCTTATTACATCTGTTCAATCACATGTTTCTGATGAACACAGTTCTGAGGAAGGGTCACTGGACCCGAAATGTTAACTCTGCTTTTGCCTTCACAGATGCTGCCAGAACTGCTGAGCTTTTCCAGCAACTTTGTTTCTGTCCCTGATTTACAGCATCCGCAGTTCTTTCAGTTTCTACTACTCCTGATTCCCTGGAATCTTTCCTTCTTTTGTGCAATCTGAAATGTCTCAGGTGAAGCTCACCTGATGAGGGAGCAGAGCTCAGAAAGTCCATGATTTCAAATAAACCTGTTGAACTATAACCTGGTGTCATGTGAATTCTGACTTTGTCCACCCCAATCCAACAGTTCACATCATCCCAAGCTTAGTACCTTTGAATTTCATCAAATCCATCTACAGTTACTTCGAACACGGAAACAGGAGTAGGCCATTTCGCATCTTGAGGCTGCTCTGCTATTCAATATAGGTGATCTGTGACCTAACTCGATACACCTGCCTTTGGCCCATATCCCTTAATACCTTTGCTTAACAAAAAAAATCGATCTCAGATTTAAAATTAACAACTGAACCAGCATCCACTGCTCTTCGTGGAAGAGAGTTCCAAGTATCTACCGCCCATTGTGAGTAGGAGTGCTCCCTAACATCTCTCTTGAATAGTCTGACCCTAATTCTCAGACTGTGCCCCTAGTTCTAGAATCCCCAACCAGTGGAAATAGTTAATCTTTATCAGCTCTGTCTTTTTCTTTTAATATAGTCATAGAGTTATACAGCAAGGAGACAGACCCTTTGGTCAAATTCGTCCATGCCGACCAAGTTTCCCAAACTAAACTAGCCCCAATTGCCTGTACTTGGCCCATATCCATCCAACCTTTTCTTATTCATGTACCTGTCCAAATATCTTTTGAATGTTGTAACCATGCCTGCATCTACCACTTCCTCTGGCAGTTCATTTCACATACAAACCACCCTCTGTGTGAAAAAGTTACCCCTCAGGTCCCTTTTAAATATTTCTCCTCTCACCTTAAAAATATGTCCCCTAGTTTTGAACTCCCCCCACCCTAGGAAAAAGACTTTTGCTATTCACCTTATCCCTGCCACTCATGATTTTAGAAACATCTATAAATCCCCTCAACCTCCCATGCTCCAGTGCTCTAATCTTTGTCATATTGCCAGCTTCAGTTTAATATAGACTGTATGACAAATCACAAGGGTGTACATTATATCATAATGCATTGCAGACACATGTTTAAATGGTTGATGTATTGTTTGCTAATTAATCATATTTATGTATAAACCTGACATTTTATTCACTGTTTTAATTAATTCATGATAGTAATTGGCTGAGTAAATATTACTTCTCTCACCTTAAACATATGTCCTCTAGCTTTGAGCTCCCCACCTTAGGGAAAAGACTTTTGCTATTCATGTTATCTATGCCTCTTGTGATTTTATAAAACTCTATAAGGCCCCTTAACCACCTATGCTCCAGTGAAAAAGTCCCAGTCTTTCTAGCCTCTCCCTGTAACTCAACCCTCCAGTCCTGGCAATATCCTTGTAAATCTTTTCTGAACCCTCGCTAATTTAATAGTATTCTTTCTATCACAGGGTGACCAGATCTGTACACAGTATTCCAAAAGTGGCCTCACCAAAATCCCGCACAACCTCAACATTATATTCCAGCTCCTATATTCATTGTCTGACCTATGAAGGCAAGCATGCTAAATGCCTTCTTAACCACCCTGTCTACCCGAAGCCCTAAGTCTCACTGTTCAACAGCACTCCCCAGGGCACTACCATTAACTGTATAAGTCCTGTCCTTGTTCATTTTACCAAAATGCAATACCTTTGTAGTCTTGGATAACCTTCCTTATTGTCTGCTATACCACCAATTTTGGTGTTTTCCGCAAACTTTAACCGTGCCTCCTAAATTCTCATCAAATCGAAAGCTTCGATCAGATCACATCTTAATCTTCTAAATTCTAGAGTAAACTAATTTGTAATATCCCTCTTCGTAACTTGGAGTACTGTGAGCAGACCCAGGCACCACACCTTAGTGAGAATATATTGGCCTTGGAGGGAGAACAATGCAGGTTTACAAGAATGACACCTGGACTTCATTGGTCAAGTTATGAGGAGGAAATTTGAATTCACTTTTTTGAAGAAGAGAGTATCTAGAATTAAGAATCTACTAATGACCATGAAACCGTTGCCAATTGTCAGGAAAACCCCATCTGGCTCACTTATGTCCCTGAGGGGAGGAAATCTGCATCCTCACCTGGTCTGGCCTACATGTGCCTCCAGACCCACAGTAATGTGGTTAACACTTAACTGCCCTCTGAAATGGCTTAGTAAGCCACTCAGTTTTAGGGTATCTCAGGACGGGCAATAAATGCTGGCCAGCCTGCAATGCCCTTATTCTATGAGTGAATAAAAAAACCAGTACATGATGATGGGACTGAAATCTGTTGGCAAGAGTGATCTTATGTTGGAATGTCCAGTTGCCAATGCAAAATTACTCATATTTCATTACCAAATTTCCAATATTACCCAGAAAGGAAGATTAATTTATCTGTGAGGTAGGAAAATCTACAATGGCACAGTAGCAATGCCTTTCTGAATTTGTAACTAATACATGTTGATGGGAACAGAGTAAAGGGAATTTAATGCTCTACATCTGGCCAGGGAGTGCTTGATAATCCATTTAAAAAATAAAATGAGGTAAATTGTTTCTCATAAATGTCTGAAGTGAGTGCAGATTCCAACCACCAAATCCTAAATACAATATAATGAATAGGAATGAAAAGTCTATTAATGTTATTTTGAACAAACACCAGTCTGTATTTTAAGAATATACTCTCATACTTAATTCTTTGCATATGAAGCATTGCTTTAATCTTTGTCTTACTGCCAGCTTCAGATTAATATAGACTGTATGACAAATCACAAGGACATACTTTACAACATAATGCATCGCAGACACATGTTTAAATGGTTGATATATTGTTTACTAATTAATCATATTTATGCCTGAACCTGTCATTTTAATTAATTCATGATGGTAATAGGTTGATTAAATTAACAAGTCAAAGAAAAGCACCTCATCATTATCAGTCTATGATTATTGCCTATGTTGGCTTTTTATAAATATTCAGTCATTTATTGAAGCTGTGACAATCCAGTATTAAATATAATGAGTCAAATTTGGCAGAATATTGCAATCTGGCATTTTACTTAATTCAAGACACACAACGTCAATCTGAGAGTCAGTTCTCAACATGACATCACCTAACTCCTAAAGTTTCAGCAATCATGTGTTTTTAACCTCAAACTATCCACAGGTCCAATTCTATTTCCTACATCTTGGTGTGACAAAGCCAATTTGTATTGAATTTTGGCATTTGCTCATGGTTTTTGGGAACAAAGTGAATCACATTTTTTTCATCAAAGAGAAACTTTAACCATATCAGACTGGGCTAGGTCTGAGCCATGGTCCCAAAAGTAAAAGACTAAAACTCTAATTCATTTTATCCTTGATTTTTCAGAAAATAATTAAATGTACGCTAGATTTTGACTTTTTAGATTCAATTTTATACAGATGTTAGAATAACATGAGGAAATCACAATATTAGAAACACAGAAACGTAGAAGATAGAATCAGGAGGAGTCCATTTGGCCCTTCGAGCCTGCTTTGCCATTCATCATGATCATGGCTGATCGTCCAACTCAATAGCCTAAGCCTACTTTCTCCCCATAACCTTCAATTCCATTTGCCACAAGTACTATTTTTAGCCACCTCTTGAATGCATTCAATGTTTTGGCATCAACTACTTCCTGTGGTAATGAATTCCACTCTTTGGTGAAGAAACGTCTCTACATCTCCGTCCTAAATGGTCTACCCAGAATCCTCACACTGTGACCCCTGGTCCTGGACACACCCACCATCGGGAACATTCTCCCTGCATCTACCCTGTCTGGCCCTGTTAGAATTTTATAAATCTCTGTGAGATTCCCCCTCATTCATCTGAACTCCAGTGAAAACAATCCTAACTCAGTCAAATCTCTCCTCATACATCAGTCCTGCCATCCCTGGAATCAGTCTGGTAAACCTTTGCTGCACTCCCTTCAGAACAAGAGCATCCTTCCTCAGAAAAGGAGATCAAAATTGCACACAGTATTCTGGGTTTGGCCTCATCAAAGCCCTGTATAACTGCAACAACACGTCCCTGCTCTTGTACTCGAAACCTCCCACAATGAAGGCCAACATACAATTTGCTTTCTTTACTGCCTGCTACACCTGCACAAGGGCACCCAGGTCCTGCTGCACACTCCCCTCTCCCAAATTACAGCCATTCAGGTAGTAATCTGCCTGTATATTAGTACTGTGCCCAATATAGTAACGAATAACGTCAGAAAATATGCAAAAAAAATGAAAGTGTAGTTAGCTTATTACTTACTACACAACCTACCAATCAAATAAATAAATTGACTAAGTGGAGATGGCTGGGCAGCTGATGTGCTATAGCTGTATAATGTGGGAGCTGGCTGATCCTATTGCGAACTGCAGTGACCACATCTGAGCAAGTGTTGATTGCTAGAGGAACTTCAGCTCAGAGCTGATGAGCTGGAATCTGAGCTTCAAACACCGGCATATACGGGAGGGGGAGAAGTACCTGGACGCTTTGTTTTAGGAGGCAGTCACACTTGGTAGAGTTAGTACTTCAAATTCAGTCGGTGATCAGGAACAGCAGGGTGTGACTGTAAGTGAAGCAGGTAGGGGGATCCTGAATTCAGGAATGGAGGAACCTCACCTCTTGACCTTGTCCAACAGGCATGAGGTACTTGCTGTCTGTGAGGATGAGGGAAAAGGCTGTAGATGAGCCAGCTAACCACTGCATAGTGGTACAGGAAGCCATTTAGGAGGGGGGAGCAAAAAGACAAGTGGTAGTTATAGAGAACTCTATAATTAGAGAGATTGATAGCATTCTTTGTAAGAGTTCCTGCATTCGAGAGTCCCGCATTGTATGTTGCCTACCCGGTGCCAGGGAGAGGGACTTCTCTGACCAGCTTGAAAGGAAATTGGAGTGGGAGGGTGAGGATCCAGTTGTTGTGGTCCACGTTGGGACAAACAACATAGTCAAGGCTAAGAAGGAGGACCTGTTTGAGGATTATCAAGCACAAGGAACAAAATTAAGGAACACGTCCTCAAGGGTAAAAATTTTCAGACTACTGCATGAACCATGTTCAAATTGGCAGAGGGATAAGAAAATTAGGGAAGTAAACACGTGGCTAAAGGAGTGGTGTGGGAAAGAGGGGTTCCATTTCATGGGGTTTTGGCTGCAGATTTGGAACAGAAGGGATCTGTACCATTGGAACAGTCTCTACCTAGTTCTGGAAAAGGATAAATAGGGTGGTCACTAGGACTTTAAACTAGTGAAATGGGGGGAAGGGAATGGGTAAACGACAAGAAGTATATTGGTAAATAGAAAAGAAAGCAGCAGGTTAACGTGTGCAGGAGGGTTTAACTACATCGAAGACTATGAAAGAAGTGAAGAAGAAGGAAACCTCAGGAGATATTATTAATGGATATGTTAGAATTCAAAAAAAAGGTATTAAAAACTAGCATAAAGGCACTTTACCTGAACGCTCGTAGCATTCAAAACAAGGTAGATGAGTTAATGGCGCAAATCATCACAAATGAATGATTTAGTAGCCATTACAGAGACATGGTTGCAGGATGGTCACGACTGGGAGTTAAATATCCAGGAGTACCAGACTATTCGGAAGGACAGACAGGAAGGTAAGGGAGGTGGTGTTGCTGTGATATTTAAGGACGAGATGATATAGGTTCTATGGAGAATAAGGTTGAATCCATTTGGGTGGAAATTAGAAATTTTAAGAAGAAAAAGTCACTGATAGGTGTAGTTTATAGGCCACCAAATAATAACATGACATTGAGATGGGCCATACACAAAGAAATAACTAATGCCTGTAAAAATGGTGCAGCAATTCTCACGGGGTATTTTAATCTACATGTCGATTGGTCGAAACAGGTTGGTCAAGGCAGCCTTGAGGAGGAGTTCATTGAATGTTTCCATGACAATTTTCTTGAAAAGTATGTAATGGAACTGACGAGGGTGCAAGCTATCCTAGATCTGTTCCTGTGTAATGAAACAAGAATATTAATGATTTCATAGTTAGGGATCCTCCTAGAAGGAGCGATTAGTTAGTTTAACTTCTAACTTGAATCTTGATGCTTGAATCTATCATCAAGGAAGAAATAGCAGGGCATCTGGATAGAAATTGTCCCATTGGGCAGATACAGCATGGGTTCATGAAAGGTAGGTCATGCTTAACTAACTTGCTGGAATTCTATGAAGACATTATGAGCACGCTGGACAATGGGGACCCAGTAGATGTGGTGTATCTGAATTTTGAGAAGGCATTTGACAAGATGCTACACAAAAGGCTGCTGCATAAGTTAAAGATGCATGGCATTACAGGCAATGTATTAGCATGGATCAAGGAAGCAAAGAGTGGGAATAAATGAGTGTTTTTCTGGTTGGCAATCAGTGACTAGTGGTGTGCCTCAGGGATCAGTGTTGGGACCACAATTGTTTACGATTTACATAGATGATTTGGAGTTGGGGATCAAGTATAATGTGTCAAAATTTGTGGATGACACTAAAATAAGTGGTAGAGCAAAGTGTGCAGAAGACTCTGAAAGTTTGCAATGGGATATAGATAGTTCTGGCAGATGGAGTACCAATGTTAATAAATGTGAAGTCTTCCATTTTGGTAGGAATAACAGTAAAAAGGAATATTATTTGAATAGTAAAAAAATTGCAGCATGCTGCTGTGCAGAGCATCCTGGGTGTCCTTGTGCATGAATCGCAGAACGTTGATATGCAGGTACAACAGGTAATTATGGCAGCAAATGGGATTGATTTTAAAAGCAGGGAGGTTATGGTACAGCTGTATAGGGTGCTGGTGAGGCACACCTGGGGTACTGCATGCAGTTTTGGTCTCCGTACTTGAGAAAGGATGTACTGGCACTGGAGGGGGTGTAAAGGAGATTCACTAGGTTGATTCCAGAGTTGAGACAGTTAATTTATGAGGAGAGACTGAGTAGACTGGGATTATATTCATTGGAATTTAGAGGAATGAGGGGAGATCTTATAGAAACATATAAAATTATGAAGGGAATAGATAAGATAGAAGCAGGGATGTTGTTTCCACTGGCAGGAGAAACTAGAACAAGAAGGCATAGCCTCAAAATTAGGGACAGCAGATTTAGGACTGAATTGAGGAAGAACTTCTTCACTCAAAGGGTTGTGAATCTGTGGAATTCCCTGTGCAGTGAAGTAGTTGAGGCTTCCTCATTGAATGTTTTCAAAGCTAAGATAGATAGTTTTTTGAACAGTAAAGGAATTAAGGGTTATGGTGACCGGGTGGGTAAGTGGACCTGAGGCCATGAAAAGATCAGCCATTGAATGGCAAGAGCGGACTAGATGCCCTACTCCTGCTCCTGGTTCTTATAGATTCTACGTTAGTCATTTCACCTCATAAACTAATACTTTCTCCTGAATCCCCAAATGTTGTAGATTGTTTAATCTCCATTCTTCAACCCTGGCCTTTAGCTTTTCAGAGTAACACTTCGAATATTGTATAATTCATTATGTTCCATGGTGTTATATAATTATTTCCTCAATACCTGGCTCCATAACTTAAAGTTGAATTTCACACCAGGTAGTTATCCAGTTAACAGTAAAATATGCTCATTATTTTAGTACAATTAGAAAATTGAAATATTTCTATTTGATATTAATGACATATTTATTTATAATAGAGTATAGCATATGTTCTTTTCTCTTCAATCCACCACTCAAAATGTTAGATCTTAAGAACTGTGTGTGAAACAGAAAAAGTGATGAACTACCTTTTATATATAAAACTGTAAAACTAGATTTAGTTGTAAACCTATTAAAGGTTGCCCTGTATAAAGTTAAAGTCACCACAGAGCTGTTCTCTTGTTGGGGACAGATGACTGGTGGTAGTTTAACCTAAGGGTCACCATGCCTCAGGTGAGGGAAGAGGGAGAGAAGGACAATTGTTCATGGTAACCACAGCCAGTGCAGAAATTGAGCCCATGCTGTTTGCTTCACTCTGCTTTGCAAATCAGCTGTCCAGCCAACTGAACTAACTGACCCCTGGTCATGTGTACGCAGACTATCGCAATGCTAGTGCAAATAGCCTGTTTATGACAGACCAATTAAAATGACAGGTATATTGTTGAAACCTTGCTATTCCCACAGAGGTGGCTTTGGAGATGGCTGGGGTCAGGAAAATTCAACATCAGGGCCATTCCTAATGTTGTCTCCTGGTGAGTTTCCCAGGGGAGGGCTGCCATGTGAATCAGCAACCAATGTGAGTCAGACAGCCAACTACAGCAATTAAGGTCCTGCTTATGGTCCATTTCGAGAACCCATCAGTTTTTTTTTCCCTGGTGTCAGACAGCAATACTCACAAAGCCTGGTGTGAGAACAACTTTGAGACAGGTCAAGGGGAAGGATAGAGGACCTATCGGGATCTCCTCTCATTGGCCCAGCCACAGCCATCAATATTTTTGGAAAGACACCCCCTCCAAACTGATGACCCAAACAGTGAACAGCTTTTGCTTTTAAATTCTCTGCTGGCATCCAAGAACATCTCTATTTTGAGGTGTCCTCAAGCTCCCATTTTTACCTCTCATGAGGTTGCAGGCTGTCCACAATTTCTGACTGCAGATTGGGCTTCCCACGTCAGTGTTCCACCCAGCATCCTTACTCAGGCAGTGAAAGTACAAGTGTCCTTAATTAGGGCCTCTTGTAAGATCACACAGAGCGAAAAGGAAACATGTCAGCTATCAATTGGGTTAGGATCCAGAAATGGTCCCAATGTCAGATGCCTGATGCCCAATGGAAACATCAGCTCATAGAGTCTGCTGTATCTTGTGCTTTAAGATAATACTGCCATTTGCACATTGAGATACTGTTCTGGAGTGTCTCAGGCTTTGGGTGTCTGCACATACACTGTCCCTGAGACTGCTTGCTCTTTATTACTAAGTAAAGTTCTTGAACGTCTTATGTACTGTAACACAATTTTTATTTACATCTGTACATAGTAGGTTATCAAATACAGCCCTCTAGTATGAGACTTCCCTCTTTGCATTCTAAGACTGGTATCTGCTCTCTTACTGATGTGAGTGTCAACTGATCATTTGCAATACAGTTCATGATTTACATGAATCTCATTATATCATGGGGTCTGCCAAGATTTATGCATTAAGACAGGAGAAATGCCACACTACCATTTAACAAACACCTCCATCAGATTTTTTATTTAAAAACACAGAAAATCTTGTTGACAAAGAGTAATCTTTACCAGACTTCTAAACCCTGCCCAAAATCATAGTGTATGTGTTACATGAGAGATGAAATTATTTTAAAAATAAAATCTTGAAATTTGGTGCGAATTCACCACTGAGTCACTAAATAATGAAAACATTTCTATTCTCTGTCTTGTAAAATTCTATTGTACTTCACGCTTGCAAACTCAATCAGTAATTTGCAATGGCAATTTTAGAAACCTATATGTGCACATCATACATAAGATCTATTTTTGGGAGTACGGTTCTGTAAGAAAACCTTGAGATTTGCAGATTATTTGGTGCATTTCTGTTATTTGGAATAGGCTGTTTATATACACATTGAAGCGAAACAGTTAGTGATGTGAAAAACCCTGATATGATTGAAAGCCATGAGACAGATTGCTCTGATGGCCCACTGGCTGAGTAATAAAACCAAGACATCCAGCTAACCACCAGGAAACAGGCAGCAGTCTCAGTCAGTGAGCAATGCACCCATCTGGAACATTTTGCACATCATATTTTTTATGTGTGCCCTGAGGTTTAAAAAAATCAGGAAACAAATCAAAATGTTTTTTAAAAAAACTTGCAACTGGTTTTCGCAAAGCAACAGATGACACTATAAAGTTTGATGCTCAGAAAACTGCCCAGATTTCGAGAACCATATTACAGAATTTGACTTATTCAATTACTATAAATCAGTGGCTGGATTATACAATGCATCACTAAGCACCAAGTTTCTATTGTTCTAAATCAGTTTGTCTGTTAACTCGCTGTGAGCCACTCTGCACACTTTAAACTATCCTTTCCATAACTCCACAACTTCAGCTAATCTTGATTGGAGAACAGAATCCCCATCAACATTTCCAAGAATTCACGTATTATGCTGTCTAATAGCAATGACTCAGAAATCAAACAGTTATTTAATGAAATATTCCCACTGAAACCAGAAAAAATCCCACTATCAGAAAGAATGTATCTCTGTGAGGGAATTCCGGGATTTTGACCCAGCAACAGCAAAGGAATGATGATATATTTCCAAGTCAGGAAGGTGAATAGCTTTGAGGGAAACTTGCAAATGTTAGAGTTCCCATGTATCTGCTGCTTTTGTCCTTCTAGATGGTAGTTGTCATGGGTTTGGAAGGTACTGTCTAAGGATCTTTGGTGAACACCTCTTAAAAACTCCAAATACATACACATTTGTTGCAATTAAAATAGTCATAAGACAGATAGTTGACACAAATATTATACAAGGAAAAATAGAGAAAGGGATAAACAAAATTCTGAAGATTAAAAGTTCCAGATCTCAAAGTTGGGTTAAATTATCTCTCATACTTTTGATTTTAGCAGTGATAGCTGGCTGTTTTCTGTAAAGCAATGTTCATTCACACTTCAAGGGTTGAAATAGTCAATATAGGTCCTTTCCTGTTAGCATTTGTTCTTTTAAGTTTCTTGGTTTCTCTCTTCTCATTCATACCAAGAGAATGGAGCAGGGGTGTTTTCCATCTTTCAGTCCTGGGGGTCTTTGGCTGTTCTATACTTACACTTCTGTTACAAACTGCGGCTCAAACTGATCTGTGGGCTATCATCAAGTCATTTTTTCCTGAACTCAAAGACTCCTGGTGCCACTTTATCTCAAAGTAATGATCTTGAAAAGCAACATTGTCTTGGCACGGGTAAAAATGTGCACCACTTCAGTTTTCCAAGTTGCAAACTCATCGGGTATTTAAGTCATGTAGCAGTGACTGAATTCCATTCCAGTTTATAGTTCAAAAAGAAAAAAATAAGTGGTTCCTTACAACTTGTATATTGACCGAACTGAACATTTTTCTATTGATGATGTCAGTCACGTTCTGACATGGTGCTGTCAACACAATGTGTGTACAGTTTATAGCACCCTGCACCTGGGGGAAGCCAGCTATGTTAGCAAAGCCTACTATCCAGACAGCAGAACTGACGGGGAAATGCAATATAGTGATGTGATCTGGCACAAAGTGCATTGGTAATAGTCTTAATACATTTGTAGGGTTAGGAGCTGTGGTAAGCAGTCAGTAGTTGAAGAAAGTGACAGAGTCCTCAATACAGTGGAACATGGAGGACTCTGACAAGGAGGGTCATGGGATGCCTGTACATGGATGGACCTTTGATATTGGGGCCCTTATTCCAATGTATGTTGCATAAACCATGCCACACAAATACATTTGGAGATTGTAAGTGTATTAGGATGACTGAAACCTTTTACCACCACTTCCCACATCACCCAAGAAAGGCAGCATTGTATATAAGAGCATGTTGTCAAATATTTACAGTTCAATTTGATAGGAAAGCAGTCCTTGTGCAGCCTTTAAGACCTTGGATTGCCTTTGAGAATTGTGGCCTGCTGGTGAAACTTTGAAGGTCTCCTATGATTACCGCTGCTTTACAAGATTATTATGATTAACTTGTAATAATCAACACCTGAAGATTGTATGTGGCCAGGATTTGTATTCAACATCGTTGGCCACTGCATGGGATTCACAGGCAGAATTGTGCATTTACGGGTGTCTTTATTCTGTTCTAAGTGTCATTTAAAGCAATTGCCCCTTGAAGGGCCTCACCTCACTCACAAGTGGAGCCAAATTACAGAAACAGAAGATAATACTCTGCCCATTCCTCGTATGTTGACAACCATTGATCATTTCTGTGGCGTATTTGTGATTCAGATGAGGATTAAAGGCAACAGAGAACACTCTTTGCAGAGTGAGTTGCAGGCTCAGCCTTTCAATCTAGGTGACCCCACGCAACGTTCATGTTTCTTTCTGCCTTACACTCACTGTCAACCACTGTCAACAAGGGTGGTGATGACTGTTGTTGACCTACCCCACATAATACCCCATGTCCACCAGCATTCCATTAGCCTCCCTCACAATTAATGCCCCTCTGCATTCCAGCATGCTGTCCCCACAACTGACTTCCCCAATTTGCCCACCACAGCTATAACTGATCAAAATCACCCCTTGATTCTCAGTTAGCAGACCTGCAGGACTAACCATGGGCTACTCCTCCATCCAAGTTAGGACAATCCTGACTGATGACTATCCAGACATCTGACTCACCTCTGTGCAAATTCACAACTGATTTACTGCAGCTCTCCAGACTGATTACACTGGAGCTGAGGGACTATCAGTGACTCACTCCCTACACTAAAATGATGTGGAACCCCTGACCCTGAATTCTCCAACTGAACTTACCCAAACCCTTGAGATTAGACAACAAGGTGCAGGGCTGGATGAACACAGCAGGCCAAGCAGCATCATAGGAGCAGAGAGGCTGACGTTTCGGGCCTAGACCCTTCG
>NC_063347.1:25530800-25563760 GCF_021869965.1 Rhincodon typus
GACCCTTCATCAGAAGGGTCTAGGCCCGAAACGTCAGCCTCTCTGCTCCTATGATGCTGCTTGGCCTGCTGTGTTCATCCAGCCCTGCACCTTGTTGTCTCGGATTCTCCAGCATCTGCAGTTCCTACTATCCTTGAGATTAGACAATGCTTTTCACTGATGGCAGTGACACTCCCTGCCTGATGACACTCCTGTCACCACTACCCCACTCCCCTCCCACCCTCAGCAGACTTCATAAAATTATCATAGAATCCCTACAGTGTGGAAACAGGGCCTTTGGCCCAACAAGTCCACACTGACCCTCAGAACATCCCATCCAGACCCATCTCCCTATAACCCACCTAATATACACATCCCTGAACACCATGGGCAATTTAGCAAGGCCAATTCACCTAAACTGCACATCTTTGGATTGTGGGAAGAAACTGGAGCACCCAGAGGAAACCCACGCAGACACGGGGAGAATGTGCAAACTCCACACAGACAGGTGCCCAAGGGTGGAATCGAATCGGGGTTCCGGGTGCTGTGAGGCAGCAGAGCTAATCACTGAGCCACCGTGCCGCCCCACCTGAGGCCCACTCTCCTTAGAGTTGGAGATATGTTTATTTGGTTGAAGCACATTCAGTTTGTTTACCACATAAATTGCTGGCACATGGGATAGGTATAGGTAACACAATGCCATACGGCAAAAAGTCCACCCCTTGACAGATCATTGCTGACTAATATGACAAGCTGCCTGGTTTTGTGTCAGCACTAAAAGGCAAGCCAAAAACAGAAATTCTGTGAGGCTGTAAGTTCTGAATGAAGTGGTAATGTGTGGAAAGGCAAAGCAAAGATGCTGCAACCATCCAAAGTGGCCTGGCAGCAACACTGCAATGTAAGGTGTTGGTGAGCTTCAGAGTGCAGTATTGATGTGGTGAAATTTATTATGAGTTAGTCAGAGATCGGGCATGATGATGTGTCAAGGCTGGTGCAATTCTGATGCCAACCTTTGCAGACAGTGGATGCAGGTCGACTCTACCCTCAGAGCCTGCCCCAGGTGTTGGGAATGCTCACGAACATGGAGGCTTGGAAAAGCAAATGACAAGCTGGATCTGCCGGTAATCATCATTTAGTTTCGTGGTGGGAATTGGCGCCATCTAGTTTCTCTCTGCTACCTGGAAAAATAGCAACTTAGAGTCATAGAGTTATACAACATGGAAACAGACCCTTCGGAAAAACGCGTCCATGCCGACCACATATCCTGAACTGATCTAGTCCCATTTAGCCCATATCCCTTTAAACCCTTCTTATTCATCAACCTATCCAAATGTCTTTTAAATGTTGTAATTGCATCTGCCTCCACCACTTCCTCTGGCAGCTCATTCTTGTATATAAACAAAATGTAATTAGGAAATATTGAGATGCCAATGATTGCAAATAGACCCCCTTGCCACTCACTAGCAGGATCTCAACTAGACATTAAAACCTTGGATGGAAACAATAATCGGAATTTTATTTCTTTGAGGCTGAGAATCTAATTTTTACGTTCTTGCTGTATTTTCCAGTTGACTCATCATTGCCCCCGTCATTCAGGAGTTGGGAACATTCAGTCCCATATGTCATCTTAAATATTCCAATGTTGCTTTTTTTTTTAGAAAAAGTTTTTTTGAGAGGTTTGCATTACAATTTCTCATTGAATGAATGAATTCATAATCAGATCCTGAATACAAGAAAGATTAAAATGACTAATCATTTTCAGAGAGTCTGAGCCGACGGACAATTCGAGTCAGGTTTTAAAGATCCAACAGCAATGCAAACTTGATTGGGAAATCATAGTAATTATCTGAAGTGTTTCGTGTCACATTGGTTTCAAATAGGATAATCTTTATGGAGTATTTTGTCCATGAGCAACTGAAAGAGACAACTTAAGTGTTTCTTATGGGATTGACTTGCTGATAGTCTTTAAATGTGATAATCAATACTGGATCTGTGTCCAATATAAAATCTACACGGTTTACCAAAACTAGTCCAGAAAACAGATGCGATCTTCTTCCAAATAGCCAACAGACTAAAAGAAGTACAATGCACACTTAGGATTAATTAGGACTGGATTTATCAAGGTGGGTGTAAAAATGCAAATTTGTTTGATAATTGCAACTCATGACAGCAGGAGATTTTCTGGTTTGAAACATTACAATCCAGCAAGAGCAGGACAGTACATAAAACTACATGGCAAAATGTGTTACGTCTTTGAGTGCTTTTGGGCATCTATGTCCCCAACAAAAAGTTAACTACTGTCAAAACCGTGAGATAGGTGCTTAAGTATTACGATTCTCTGAAATCATAAGCTACCATAGCTACAAAATGGTCATCATTAAAAATTAAAATAAATTCTAGAATCTAAAGAAAAGATGTTAAAAGCCCACATTTGCTCTAATCAATTTGGTGTTTGGATGTAAGACACAGTGAATAAAGTAAGACAAAAGCCAAGAATGGTCTAAATCCAATCACAAAACACTAAGAAAGATACTGACAGATATGCTAAATAAGAAGAATTTCAATAAAGACAAGCAGCCTTAAAAAAAGATAAGAGAAAGCTGAAGGAGAGTTAGACTAAAGAGGGGAAAAGACAGTAATAGTGTCACAAGTCGATGCTAAAACATGAGAGAGAACTTCATTTTGCAATCCAGTAATAGTTTGATCAGAAATCTCAATCACTAAAATGAAACAGAGGAATAAAAGTGTCTCATAAACAACGGATAAACAGTTGACCTTGAAATTATAATTTTAATATCTTTAATCTTGCACAAACAGAGACGGAATCAGATCTTTGCAGAAGAAAATGCAACTTCAAAACACAGAGAAATTATTTCCGGGGCAAGGAAATTATGTTTTCTTTTACAAATATCTTTAGGGTGGGAAATCGCTTGGGAAAGCACCAAAACATCTACGGGTTACAATTTGAGTGACCAAAGGGGCTGAGGTAGATGTACAGTCATGAGATATTATGGAGAGGGAAGCAGCCAGTCTTTGTAACTACTACAAAAATATAGGAGTCGGCCATTCAGCCTCTCAAGCGTGCTCCACCGTTTAATGAGATCATGGCTGATCTGTGGCCCAACTCCATACACCTGCCTTTAGCCCATATCCCCTAATATCTTTGCTTAACAAAAATTTATTTATCTCAGATTTAAAAATAACAACTGATCCAGCATCTACTGTCATTTGTGGAGGAGAGCTCCAAATATCTGCCACCCTTTGTGTGTAGAAATGCTTCCTAGTATCTCTCATGATGAATGTAACTCTAATTCTCAGGCTATGCCCTCTAGTTCTAGAATCCCCAACCAGTGGAAATGCTTTATCCTTACGCACCCTGTCTTTTCTTGTTAAGATCTTGAAGGCTTTGATCAGATTATCTCTTAAACTTCTAAACTCTAGAGAAAACCGGCCTAATTTGTATAAATCACCCCTCGTAACCTAACCCACGAAGTCCAGATATCATTGTTGTAAACCTACGTTGTACTCCCTCCAAGGCCTTAGAAATTCTTTCTAAGATATGGTGCCCAGATCTGCTCATAATACTCCAAGTGGGGTTTCATCAGGGTTTTGTATAAATGCAACATAATTTCGGAATCCTTATTGCTCCAGTCTGCTTGATATAAAGGCCAGCATTCCAGCATTAGCTTTCTTGATTATTTTCTGTATCTATTTGTGGCATTTTAATGAGCTGTGCACATGAACCCTCCACACAATCTAGAACATACCCCAATCTATTCATTTTTGGTCCAAATTGGATAACCTCACTTACATTGATCTCCATCTGCTTCAGTTTTGCCACAGATCCGAAATATATCGAAAACTTAGCTCAGGGTCAAACAGGACACTGAGCTTGGCTCAAGGTAATTGGCAGTAAGGTGGGATCATCTGGTGAATGAAATTGATAGCAACAGTGGAGTTTGGCACAGGAGATCAAACACAATAACTTTAATCTCATTAACATTTAGCTGGAGAAAATTGCAATTCATCCCAGTTAGACAGGCAGCCTGATAACACAGACAATGCAGCATAATGAGATGGTGCGTAGAGAGTATGGAGTTCATCAGCACCATGAACACAGAAACTGATCCCAACTATCTAAATGATGATCTATCATATGGATAAAGAGGAGGTGACCCAGGGTTGATCTTTAAGGGACTCTGGAACAATCTATTGTACACATGCTGCAGAATACTGGTATAATCAAATTTAATCTTGCTTCAGCAACTTAAACAGTGCAGACCAGCAATCCAGCATTTACAGAGCTGGCCCATACAGATCTTTTTCAACACTAAGAAAATCCCATGGTCAAAATGAATAGTCAGAAAGATACCTTGACAGTAACTGCTATGTGTAAGCTTCAGTTTGTGAAGATATTTTCAAATCTCGACTTTTGATTTCCCTTATACACAGGGTATTATCTATGTAGTTATTCGATGTTAATTCAACGAGGAAGGACTTGATGATATCATTCTGACATTTATCTTGTCTTGATTGTAGAATGACTGCATGAAGAGTTCTTGAGGCAAGGGGAGGCAATGGCTCAGTGGTATTATTGCTGGACTGTTAATCCAGAGACCCAGGTAATGTTCTAGGGTCTTGGGTTCAAATCCCACCATGGCAGCTGGTGGAATTTGAAATCAATAAGTATCTGGTATTAGGAGTCTAATGATGACTATCAATCTATTGCCAATTGTCATGAAAAACCCATTTGGTTCACTAATGTTCTTTGGGGAAGGAAACCACTTGCTTGCTCTGGTAATTAGAGATGGGCAATAAATGCTGGCCGAGCTAGTGACACCCTCATCGTGTCAACAAATAAAGGGAAACAAAAAGAAGTTGCTGAATTTCATCCTAAATATCACAGACCTGAAATTATCTAGTGCAATAATGGTTTAATTACCTCAATTTGCAAGTATATGAGAAATGCCACTAATAAGTGCAAATGATTAGTTTAACAACTGTACTAAACAGACTTTAAGATATATACAATTGTTGCAGAAGAGTTACCAAGGAGTAACTAATAACTGCCATGCTTCAAGTACTGCACTATAGTAAATTCCAATTTAATAATTAATGCCTGTCTAGAGCCAATGTTTATTCATGATCTTCGAACAGATACACAGAAACAGGAATTCCTTGAAATGGCTGATTGTCATTGGTGAACATTCTTTTCTTTGAATATAAACATTTCCTCAATAAAATTTAAATAAAATCAAGTCCGCTGATATGTTAATCATAGTCATAAGGCACACGTCACTTCCAAGTAGGTTATGTTCTGTACCCATGTCTGCTCAGCTTTAATTATACCAACAGGTATTCAGCAAATCCTGTGTCAAGGATGATGTCTCGGAATATGGTGATCAGATTTATGTTGAGATTGTTGAAACTGACAAATCTCAATGTGCCTGTCAGTTGGTGAATCCAATAAAATCACTGACTCCGTGAATTCGCATTTTCGTGAAACCTGTGGATTCAATGGCTGAAAACATTTTTGGGATCCATTTTCCTTGCAACCTGCTGTGATTTCAAAGTCCTTTGTGGTCTTGTCTTGGCACCTGCATTCAATAAAATAAAAGCTAACAGTATTCACAGTAATCAAGATTATAAAATCATTTCTAAAAAACATCTTTTTGAAGTTCAAACACAATTCGTTATTTTTACTTTCCAAAACCATTGTTCATGGGTGAGCTTACTGCACTTCCATTGCGAGAGGTCAATACAAGCAAATCTGATCTTGTTCCTCACCTGATGTAGATACAAAAGGATTCCCTACAAGCCCATTGGTCAGAAATCCTGCCTGATATTTGTTCTCATTAGTGCAAGTGATAGAACAAAAGTGTAGCAGCATAAGCATCATCCTGACCTTAAGGATGAAACTCAGGGAGAGCAATGATCTAAACGAGAACCAAACTAGTTAAATGGCTCTGTACCACACGACACAATATGCTGTGTAGGCTTTGAAATTCATTTTCAAAGCAAATAGGATTCAAATTGTTACACACAGTAATATTAGTGCTCAAAGCAGCAGGCAGTAGCATAGGAGTAATGACAATGGATTAGTAATCCAGAACCCCTCGCTAATGTTCTGATGAAAAAAAAAATTGCTGGAGAAACTCCACAGGTCTGGCAGTATCTATGGAGAGAAAACAGAGCTAGCGTTTCAAGTCCAGTGACCCTTCTTTAGATGGAAATAGTCACTGGACTCAAAGCATTAACTTGCGTTTTCTCTTTAGAGTTTCTCCAACAATTTCTGTTTTTGTTAGTTACAGATCTCCAGTGTCCACAGTTCTTTGTTTTATTTTAGTGTTCTGAGGTCATAGGTTTGAATCCCACCGTGGCAAATGGTGAAATTTAGATTCAACATAAATCTAGAATTAAAAGCTGGCCAAATGGCAACCAAGTAATCACTGTCGCTTATTGTAAAAACCTGTATGGTTTATTAATATCCTTCAGGAAAGGAAATCTATCATCCTTATCTGGTCTGATTTAGATGTGACTCTAGACCCATAGGAAAGTGACTGATCATTTTACGACCCTCTGGGCAATTGGGGCGGGCATTAAATGTTGGCCTAACCAGCAACACCCTCATCCTATAATCAAGTATTTTTTAAAAAATCTTTTTTACTGCAGTTTCAGAAGAATTTCATTTAACTAAACTGGGCTTACTTTCTACTCACGTTCCCTTAGGCATTTAGTTCAGAACGACGCACAAGAGGTCATAGACATCTCCTCCTGCTCACTGCAACTCAGCAAACCATTGTTGTTCTTTCCTCACCCCAGTTTTTGATGTTGTCCTTCCATTTAGCCCAAATTCAACATGGCTTATTCTTCTTTGATGATCCATCTTTGCGTGTCACCAACACCAGATTCTTGCCTGCTTTTGCCAGTGGTCATATTTTCTCAATTCCTGCCTCCTCTCTTTAGCTAAAAGAGCATGATAAGCTGGGAATCTGATTTTCCTGTGGACAAATTCATTGGTTCTTTGCTCTGTCTGGTTGACTGCAAAAAACTCTTTATCGGAGCCTCATTTCAAAAGTTGTAAACCTCTTCCAGCCAGCTCTTGCACTCATCCAGCACAATATTTTAATTCCTCTCTTGCTAATTCAGATGCAATTGGCAACCTTGTTTTGATTTCAATATCCCTGTCCCATCAATGCCAGCAATCGAAATACATCTATCTTTGCAATGGTTGTGGACCAAATTGTCGCACTTGTCTCACTATAAATTCAATAAAAGTATGTCTCTCTGCCTAGTGTATCAGCTACTTTCTATCATTTTCATTGTCGATGCTCCACCTTCACTACAGACTTGACTTTCTCAGCTCTTCAGCCATCATGTTAGTCTCTGGCCATTAAGGAAGTGTCATCAGCATCTCTGTTGCTCCAGAGGTTGTGACCATCAGTACTAGTCTCAAGATATCCTTGGACAGGAGAGCTGGTGAAAGACAGCATCCTTGCCTGACATATTTGCCAAACTGAATGGCTCTGTCTGTCTTGTCACCAGATATACGCACAACACATTATCCATTTGCAGAGTTTCTAAATGAGCCAGATAAAGTGATGTGGAATTTAAAATGCTCACAGGTTTACCACGTGGCGCCTTTGCATTGTCTACAAAGTGGACTCAGAATTTCTTCTCATGTTGCTTTTTCACATGTTTCCCGATTATATTGTCCAGCACTTGAATGGCATGTGATGTCCCTTTGCCCATGGTGAAACGGAACTTTTCCTCAGCAGTTTCTTGTGTGTTGAAGTCTGAGGGCCTTTGATCATTTCAAGCAGCATTTCTGAGACATGTATCATCAAGCTCATTGTTGCAAAGCTGCCTTCACCTTTTGACAATATTACCAGATTAGAAACTAGCCAATTATTTGGTCAAATTTCATGTCTCCATTTCAGCTCAAATGACTTATTTTGTGGCTCTGGCAGCTGTCACTCCTCTACTCTTCAGTAGGTACATCATCATGGACTGTTGCTTCACTGTTGTCCAGCTTCTGAACTGCATGTTCAACTTCACAGATCTGCCCTTCTGGTTCCATCTCTTCCCAAGTTACAGGCTGTATAACCTGCATGTGGACTATATAAGTATTGATGCCACTATTCCTTTATTTAATTAACTTTAGGTTATATTCCTATTTGACCCACTTTCACACCTTGCCAGCAGTAACACTTCTTTGACTGTCCTGTATGATCTTCATCTTCTGCTATCTGTACCCTTTCTTTTAGCCCAGTCTTTCTGGCTGTTCTGCAAGTATTTTTCACTTTTTTGTAGAGATCTTAGTAAGGCACTCTTTGATGGTCTCTCTGCCTAGTGTATCAGCTACTTTCTATCATTTTCAGGCATTGAGCTGTTATCCAGGGCTTCTTGAACACATTATATTCACCACAATTTTTATAGCAGACAAGCATGTTTTTCGAGTTAGTACCTTTTCCCTAGTTGAAACCATCTCTCATTATTCAAACATACCAGAGATCTTAGGGAAACAATCAGTCATTTGAGACAGTTTCTCTTTCTAAGTTCTGTCTCCACCACATGGGTCTAAGTTTGACCCAATACCAGCTGAGGTCAGACCCACAATCTGCTCTAGCCAGATTCTGTAATCAGTACATTCTACTGTTACATGTTATCATCAAAACATAATAAACCATACTTCTGCACTGTCCACTGGGGAATATTTATGTGTAACGTTCTATTTCAGAATACTGAAAGCATTTACTTCCAGAAAGACGACTGTTGTCAGTCAGCCAATTCATCGATTTTTCTCCACAGTAAAAAACTCTGCTCACCCAAGCCAAAGCACTACTTCCAATTTTCACATCAAGTCTCTCATTATGGTCAATCTCTCACATTTAGAGATGGTGTTGACGTTTCTTTGAAAAATTGCATACAGCTCATCAACAGCATCATGAGTTTCTGCAATTGGCATATATACTTGGATGAGGTTCGCCATGCTCAGTGTGCATCAGGACCATGCTGCTATGAACTGGCTCAACACGTGAACACACTTACAGTGTTGGGGCACTTGCAATCACACTATATTTATGACTAATTTAGGACAGATCTACCTTCCACTATGTTCAATTGTCCTAAACCTGGTTGCCTAGTGACAGTAATTTCTGAAGAAGGGTCTAGACCCGAAACGTCAGCCTCCCTGCTCCTCTGATGCTGCTTGGCCTGCTGTGTTCATCCAGCTCTACACCTTGTTAGCTCAGATTCTCCAGCATCTGCAGTTCCTACTATCTCTGTCTAGTGACAGTAATGCCAGTACATTAATTATGTGTCTTCCACATTCCATCTAGAACTGCTGTAAGCCAGGTTGGTTTGACATCTGCTGTCAGAGCCTAATCATTTATACTTTAGTTGTTGCATACCAGATTGATCCTTCCACAGTCATATTTAGGGTTCCATTAACGTGGGGGTAGTAGTCAGTCACAATACACTAGGGTCTTTTAACCTGGTACTTCCCTTTCATAGGGAGCCAAATGCTTACAGCTTTATGTCACCACTCTGAACCAAGCATTACTGACTGAAAACCTGGAAAGTGCCACGTCCTGCTGTACTGCTTACCATGTCATGGACATGTACTCCAGCACCTTCTCTACCAGAGTCATCAGTTGGCTGGCGCTCGAGGTTTCAAACACTTGAGGGTTTGGTGGCCCAGCAGCTGTCAGGGCAGAATGGCCATACCAAGTTATAACTGCCACTGGTACTGGGCTCAGCCATTAAAAGTTAACACATACAGTGCAAACTTATCAAAATGCAAGAAGTTAAGCAAAGATGTTTACTGCAATTATTAGCACTGAACAACAGTCCTTCTTTGGATTGGTGGTTTGATTGATTGCACACATTTCTGGTCAAAAACATCAGATGACCAGGAGAACAGGGCACTTGTAGAGCTAGGGCTCACTACAGTAAAAGGCCGTGGCAGTGAAGTCCAGGAGGTGTTTCTTGCCGTAAACGTATTGCACATTAGACTTATACATAAACAGTACTAGTGCAAGTAGCATACATAAAGTACTTTAACCCGCTACTACTTTCAATATGACAAAACCAAAAATGCTTCCTGACCTCGAACTTTAAAGTGACAATAGAAATAAGTGTCCAATAATCTTTTGTTGTCATTGATCCATTTCCAACATGGTTATGCTTTACAACAAACTTGTCTTCCAACACCCCTCTCCCTCCTTCCCCCAGACATTATCATTACTGTCTATAGACTGATGACATTGGGAATCAGGGCAAACCTTGACTGACTGGAGTCATATCTAGCATGAAAGGAAGCTAGGTGAAGTTGTTGGCACCCAATCATTTCAGCACCAGGACATCATCAGGGTAGTATCCTAGGCCCAATCATCTTAAGCTGCATTATTAATTACCTTCCCTTTCTCACAATGCAGAACTGGAGATGTTTAGTGGTGACTGCATAGCGTTTAGTGCCATTTGCAACTCCTTAGATACTGAAGCAGACCATGACTGCGTGCAGCCAGATCCAGGAAAATTCAGGCTTGGGCTGAATAATACCAGGTAATGTTCACACCACTTGCATGTCAGGCAATGACAATCTCCTGTGAGAGATAATCTTTCAATTGTTGATGTTCAATGGAACTAACATGCTGAATCCCCCAATAGAAACATCCTGAGGGGTCACCATTGATCAGAAACTCAGTGAACCAGCTATATATTGTAAACATTGTACCAATAAGAACAGGTCAGAAGCTGGGAATGCTGTGGTGAATTACTCACCTTCTGACCCTCCTGGTCTGTCCTCCATCTACAAGGGGCATGCCAGGGGTGTGATGGAATACGCTCCAGTTTTCGGAAAAATGCAGTTCCAACAACACAAGTTACTCCATAACAATCAGAACAAATAACCGACTTGACAGGCAGCACACATCTCTTTAAACATTCACTCCCCTCACTTTCTGCACACAACGGCAATGTTGTATGCCATCTACAAGATGCACTCCAGCAACTCACCAGGCCTCCTTCAACTGCACTTCACAAACCTATACCACCTAGAAGGAAATGAGCAGCAGATACATTGGAACACCACACTGCCACTAAATCCTTTAAAGGCAGCAGAAACAGCAAACAATAGCTACTTTTAAACCTATTTCTGCTGTGACCATCAAGAAAGAACATGATAAATGACCCCTCATATACAAAATCACTTACTTTCTATCACACTGCTTCCTTATAAATATCTTACTTTTACACCACCATCTATTTAATAGCTCAAAACTCCTTGACTGAGCCAAGCTCCAGGGCATGGGGCTTTCTATTTTACAGCTAAGATGGCAGTTCACTGCAAATGTATTTTTATTATATTTGTTCTGGAAAATCCAGACATAAAGAAGATAGCAGGGAATGATTATTAACATCTGTATACATTCTTTCACAGTAGCAGAATGGTATTTTGTTATAATTTACTCCACATTCACAAAAAGCACTGATTCATACTCCTCTGTAATTCCCTAGTGGCTGATTACGCTCCAAGAGGTGGTTACTTTGCAATGAGACATTGATTGAAACCAACTCACTGTCTAGCAAAGATCCCTGAAAAAGAAATGAGAGCTTTTTATTCCCTCTCACATGATCAACATTGGATGGTCAAAGCCCCTTGTGGCCCAGTTTCATTCACATCAAGCAGTAAACTCATCAACTGAACAGGGACTTCTATTTGATTGTAAGTTGAAGAAAAGGCGATGTTCTTAACGTAATGTTGCTTTTACATTCAACAACTTCTTTGGCAATGACAGATTGAAAAACAAATACCTGGAAAATCCTATGTTCTCCAATCCATTCGTTCCTAATTCTTTTGTTAATGCATTATCCCACAGTTTATTGTTGTTATTGTTTCTGCCTTTGTATCCATGGAAAAAGTCTCTTGACCCTTCCATTACATCACATTCAATCTGGTACCAGGTTTGCAATTCTCTGAAAAATATCACAAGACATATTCAAAATAATGTTTCAAACAAAATTATATTTCTCCCCCAATCAGCCTGCATGTTTGTTTGGTTTTTGACTACTCCCCTGAACATTGCGAGTTTGGGTGTGAAAAGAGAATTGGCAGAAGGCATTAGAAGTGAAGTTGAATGGTGCAGGAGGTCTTTTCCAGTCCATCAGTTTTGAAATTTGTAGGCTACTGATATTTCCTCCATATTTTTGAAAGCTGGTCTTTTACACTTGCAAATAATTTTGTGCCATTAAAGAACCATGTAACCAAATAATGAAAAGGATTAAAAGGTTTCTTGATTCATACCAATACCCTTCCTGAAGGAAAGCACATGAAATTTGACCTCTTAGAACCTGACTCAAGGTAGACACACAGGAAAGGGAGTAGACCATTCAACCAATTGAGCCTACTCAGCCATTCTAGATCACTGCTGATCATCTACCATAATCATACTTTGTGCTCTTCCCATATATGTTGGTAACTCACTCTGCGGGAAGCCATACCCAACAGTAAGTCAGTGTGGTTTCATCACAAGACATTGTGTAAACTGAAGCAAGAATCTTTTGAATAAATATGTAATATCTCCAGTCTAGGCTGAGTTAGTTGACCTCCTTTGACGCAGCAGTGGATACAGTGAAGGCAGTCCAGAGAAGGTTCACTATGTTGACACTGAGTATGGAGCTTTTTTTTAAAATGAGAAGAAATTTAGTAAGTTTGTTGAGGTTTAGAAGAATCAGAGGGAATTGTAGTGATTGTAACAAGGTCAGCCAGGTGGAGGGCTGGATGAACACAGCAGGCCAAGCAGCATCATAGGAGCAGAGAGGCTGACGTTTTGGGCCTAGACCCTTGGTCTGCTGTGTTCATCCAGCCCTGCACCTTGTTGTCTCGGATTCTCCAGCATCTGCAGTTCCTACTATCTCAGCCAGGTGGACCTCACTGAATATGAATTCCCTGTTGGGGGCTGTTAATTGGATCCAATCAGGGTGCTTTGGCTGACAGATATAAACGGGAGTTTCTATTTTGATTTAATCCCTACCCTTCCCCTTCACTTTATTCATGTAAGCATTGACTTTATTGGGCTTTGATTGTTACTGGTTCCCTGGCCACATGGGTGTTTTTCCTGGTGGTAGAAATATTGATTACAATTATTTGCACAATGATGTCTTCGCGGAGTCCCTGCACTTACACTCACATAATCCGGGTGCAAAAAAATACATAAACAGGAGTGTCAGAGGTTCTATTCACTCAGAGCTGGCTCTGAGGGAGCTGGATCAGTGTCAAGGACTCTCCACGTGTAAATAAAGGGTGACTTGGTGACGGGATATCGGCCACGCTGGAGCTATTTCAGAGACCTTATTAAAATCTAAAACATTCTTAGGGTTGACAGGGTAGTTGTGAAGAGGTTGTCTCACCTTATGGGAGACTAGGATTAGAGGGCATAATCTCAGAGTAAGGGATGGTCCTGTTAAGACAGAAATCAAGGAAAATGTTCTTCTCTCAGAGTTGTGATTCTGGAATTCTTTACCACAGAGGGCTGTTAAAACTGGCTCATTAATTATATTCACAGCTGAGACAGACATTTTTAATCAGTAAGAGAATCAAGAATTATGAGGGTACAGCTGGGAAATTGAGGATTATCAGATCAGCATTATTTCAATGAATGGCAGATATGGGCTGAATGAACTACTTTTGTTCCTATGTCTTACTATCTAATGGAAGTGTTGTCATAAATGTGAATATTGGGTTATGAAGCCAAAAGTGGGGAGGGTTCCTGCTGCTGGCGCCTATCCAATGAGCTCTGCTTTTACGTGAGCACAATCAAGCTTGATTTTCGCTCTTCCTACAGTCAGTCAGTCTGCCCACACTCACTGTCTAAGCTCATGCTGTGATCACCTGTCTAATGGTCCCGAATTGCATTTCACAAACAGGGCAGCATGGTGGCTCAATAGTTAGCACTGCTGCCTCACAGCCCCAGGTTTGATTCAACCCTTGGGCAACTTGTGCGTGGAGATTACACATTCTCCTCATGTCTGCATGTGTGTCCTCTGGGTGTCTGGTTTCCTCCCACAGTCCAAAGATGTGCAGGCTATGTGGATTAGCAACGGGAAATGCAGGGTTATAGGGTAGTGGGATGGGTCTGGGTGGGATGCCCTTTCGAGGGTTGGTGTGGACTTGATGGGCCAAATAGTCAGTTTCTGCGCTGTATGGATTCTATGATTCTAACAGACGAAATGGGAGAAAATGGCAACAAGGAAACAATAATCCTTATAAGATCACAGTTAACAAATTGTTCATCAATACATCCTTACCTCTGCTGTTTCCTTCTTTCACTTTTCTTCACACATTTGATAAGACAATTGGTTAAAAAAGCCATGCTTATCAATAGAATTACAGCTGTGCTGACAATGGAAGCAATCACTGCTAGTTTAAAACCAAAGTCTTCATACTTTGAAATAGCTGAAATAAAGCAATAATATTTCGATTTAGTTATCTTGCAAAATTTTCAAGGTTATTTTTTATTATATTTTAAGGTAGAGAATAAAATATAAAACATAAAAAGGTTCATGCACCTCTATTTCTTTGCTGGGAGTTCTGTGAAATACTTTACAACTTTAAAATGGTGAACTTGCAAGTAAGAATTTTGCAACATGGAAGTGGAAGGCAATTGGGGAAGGACTCAATAAATCAATAATTTTTTTGTACTGTATTTGTATAAAGGGTTAGAGGCACCAACAAATTGTAATAAAGTAATTCAGAGAGTGTTTGTGGTTGAAAGTCCAGTTCATAGCAGATAACAATTTCAGAAGTGAAACACAGCTCAGATAAAAACGTGGCATGAAGACAAACAGGATATGTATCTTACTGAAGTAAGGAAGCACATCAGTTCACTCTGACCAATGATCATGCTCACTTCTGCTACTGGAAACAGTAGGATAGTGCAATGCAGTGTATTTCACCACAGGAAATTTGCATTTCCTACTTTTAAAATGCTAACCAGTTCCTATGCGTATGTTTGAGGTAAGAATTGTATGTTTAACATCAGTACAATTTAATTCTGTTCCAGTTATTGCTCAAGCCTGGTATTTTGATCTTCATAAGATTTATAATGATCTTTGAAAATGCCTGGCTATTGATTAGCATAATTTTGGCATCCATTGTAATTTTAGAAGTAGAAATGGAGGTGGATTTTGTTAGCTCCCATATGGATTATGCCACCAATGGATAGCACGTTGATCATTAAGACATCATATGTAATATCAGCAAGGAAGTATGAACCACCTACCACTAGGCAAACAAAAACATTGTGATGTAACAAATAACAGAACTCAGTTCTACATTTGGATCCTGCTATTCAGTGATAACTAAATTAAAGTATATAGGGTCAGGGCAGGAAAGTGGTTTTTAGGTACAAGATCAGTAATGGTCTTACTAAACTGCAGTTTGAGCTCAGGTTATGATCATAGATCGTAGAATCCCTACAGTGTGGAATCAGGGCCTTCAGCCCCACACCAAGCCTCAGAGCATCCCACCCAGACCCATCCCCCTATAAACCACCTAATCTACACATCTCTGAACACTATGGGTAATTTAGCATGGCCAATTCACCTAACCTGCACGTCCTAAGACTGTGGGAGGAAACCAGGGCACCCAGAGAAAATTCACACAGACACGGGGAGAACGTGCAAACTCCACACAGTCGCCTGAGGGTGGAATCAAACCCAGGTCCCAAGTGCTGTGAGGCAGCAGTTCTAACCACTAAGCCACTGTGTTTAGCTATCTCTTGTTCCTACCTATGCTCTAATGTGAAGAGTTATTTGATGACTCACAAGCTAGTTGCACAGGATGGTCTGTTTGCTGCTCTAGGAGCCCAGCTCCACTCATTTAAGATAATATTTACACACATGCATGAGATGTACCAATTGCCTTCCAAGAGGATTGTGCCATGCGCACTTTAGAAATATGTAATAGCTTATTTAAAAAAATGTGATTTAAAAAATGTAATGAGACAGCATCAGCCTCAGTAAAAGTACAAGTACTGACTTTTTAATTGAGAACTTATGAGAATACTATCAGGATCAAATTGGCATTTGACACCATAGGATTTATAACTAAAATATATTTGGGAGCAGTTAACATTTTTAAATCAGACAGAAAAAAGATTTTTATTGGACCTTCTGTTCAGCAATTTACACCTTTTTTTCATCCATGCCTCCAAAATTCTCAGGGTTCAGGTGAATTTATTACATGAAGAAGGAAGTCACTGAACTGAATATCATGAGATGTAGAAACAAACGTCAAATTTAAAATGTACATGGTATATCAGAAAATTTTACACACCAAGCAGCAATTGTCTCTATAACCATATCTACAGAAAGTGAAGAGTCATACTGTACTTGAAGTGTTGACTCTGTTTCTCTCTTCACAGATGCAGCAAGACCTGCTGAGTTTCCCCAGCACTCTTATTATTTCAGATTTCCAGCATCCACAATATATGTTTTTTAATGCAGTTAACATGATGGTGTTAAAAACACAAGAGGTTAATCATCAGCACAATATATTTTCTGATGTAATAATATATTTGGCATCTATTAAAAAAACTTAGCTTCTGGCCAAATCTCTACGCTGTGGATCCTAAGACAGATGTTACAGTGATATGAACAGTCCTGCAGCAAAGGTGGTGGTGAGGAGCTAACAAGAGGGAAAAAAATTACTTGGCCTTTTCCTCACCGATAAACTTGTCACTTAAGTAACTGTCCATAGCAATGATAGGAATGACCACTGCACAATTCTTGTGGAGACAAAATTCCATCATCACTTTGAGGATACCCTCCACAGCGCTGTGTGGCATTGTTACTATGCTAAAATGGGATAAATTTTGAATAGTTCTGGCACCTCAAAATTGGGCATCCATGAGGCACTGGTGGGCCATCAGCAGAAGTGTGCTGAGCAACAAATTGTAATTTCATGGCTCGACACGACACATCCCCCACTCTGCCATTATCAATAAGCTGGGTAATCAACTCTTGTTCAATGGTGCCGACCTGGTGAGGATATAACACAGGAGTACGTGCATGCCAAACAGTGTAAGCAGCATGCAATGAACAAAGATAAGGATCCCACAACCAACAGATAAGATATAATCTGTGCAGTCCTGCTACATCCAGTCATGAATGGTGGTCGATGATTAAACGACTCACTGAATAAAGAAACTCCACAAACAACCACACCCTCAATCACATGGAAGCCCAGCACATCAGTGTCAAAGATAAAGCTAAAACATTTGCAACAATCTTAAGTCAGAAGTACCAAGTGAATGATCACTTTGCCTCCTCCAGAGGCCCCTCACATCGCAGATGCCAGTCTTCATCCAATTCAATTCACTCCACATAGTGTCAAGAAATGGCTGGTGGCACGAAGACTGCAAAGACTTTGGGCTCTGAGAACATTCCAGCAGCAGTACTGAAGTACTAAATACTACTGAAGATGCGATCTGGAATTAGCTGTGCCCCAAGCCATACTGTTCCATCACAGATACAACATTGGCATCTACCCAACAAATTGGAAAAGTGCCAATGTTTGTCCTGTCCACTAAAAGCAGGGTAACTCCAGCCCTTCCAATTATGTCCCAGTAAGCTTTTCTTGATCATCAAGAAACTGTCAGACAGTGTCATCAACAGGTGTACCTAGTAGCATTTAGTCAGCAATAATCTACATTCTGATGCTCAGTTTGGGTTCTGCTGGGACAACTCAGCTCACAACCTCATTACAACCTTGTTCTAAGCATAAACAAAAGAGCTGAACCCAAGAAGTGAAGTGAAAATGACTGCCCTTGACATCAAAGTAGCATTTCTTAGAATGTGTCATCAATGAGTCTTAGCAAAACTGGAGTCAACAGGAATAAGGGGGAAAATGCTTCATTAGTTGGAGACTTATTAACTTTACTTCCATGATGAAATTCTTCACTCCAGGCTGCACTATACATGTAATATTTCTATTGTCATCAACTGGTATTTGCAGCAAGGCGGAAATGTAATTGTTGTTGCTGCACTGGTTCCTTTCCTTGCTTGCACATAAAAGCTGAGAAAATGAGATAACAACAGTAGCAGAGTATTGCCCTTGTGGTCACAAGAGATATGCATAAACTGTAAGTACCTGTCCCAAATTACTTGAAATTGAAACATTGTTAACTTAGCTAAGAAAAACCTATAGAATCAAAGGTTATTCTGAAAGCCATTCATCAAAATGACCAGGACCACAATAACAATAGGTAAGACTCCCAGATATGCCAATGCTCCTTCCCAAGCAGAATAACCATAGCCATCACCTTAACTATATTCCTCTCAACATCCTACCCCATGGAGGCAGTTCTGATCAGTACTGACAGTAGCTGGCAAATATTCTCATTTGTTTCCATGATTTTTCAGGGGAAAATCTAAAAATTAATTTTGCAAGCTTCATAAATTATGTTACTTCAGTAACTTCTATATCTTGGCTTTTATATCAAGTTGTCAGGTTTTTTGACTAATTTCTCCCTTTGATCACAGACTTTACCTATTTTCGTTTTCCTCTATCAAAATTACTTCAATAACTGATCATTTTTAACTCTGTGAAATAGCATCATGCTCAAAACATTAACTATTTCGTTCTCTATAATGAAGCCCTCCTACCATTTGCAGTAAAATTTCCAAGTTCCAACAAATGCTGTTTTAGTTAACACAACTGAAAAATGATCCACTTGCATTGAAAAGATTAATATTGGCTGTGAACATCTGTTAAACCACAATGCCCATATTAATACACGCAACTGAGGCATGACTGGGAGATTTCCCACAGTGTCTTGGAAAATGATTATCCCTCAAAAAAGCTTAAAGAAGTCTGGTAATTTATTTTATTTTCACCCTTGCAGCATTGATGTACACAAATAAGTTGCAGTGTTTCTTACAGGAATAACTACATTGAAAAGACTTAAAAGAGTTGTAGTCATGTGGAACTTTGAGGTAATGAAAGTCATTGTACTTTCGCAATTTCCTTTTATTCTCCATCGAGCGTCTGCTGATAAAAGTACTTTACATTGTGAAAAGCAAATGCCACAACTGGAGTTAAGTATTTTCCTGACCATTTATTATCCATTTTCTGTCCTAGCATATGCCTCTATTGCACCATTTTTCAAATGGCTAACTTAGTCTCAAAAGCTGCTTTCTAACCAGATGCTAGGAGGCTCAAGTTATAACTCCTTCTTCTCCATTACTGTTTGGAAGATTTTTCATCTGTTGCCCACATCTCCTTGATCACTCACCATAACTTAGGATTCAGTCAACAGTACAGGGAAATAAAAACACAGAAATGCATTCCTCATTTTATATTTAAAAAAAGAGAATCCTTTTGTTCATCATTTCATTCTTTTCCTTGGTATGTCTTCAACATACTTTAAAGAGTAAGCTTCAATATGCAAGACACATTTCCATAATTTCTAACAACATTACTTGGCATCAGCCAGCAGGGATTAAGATGAAGAAGGATGAAGTAAATATAAAAAGCATCATATTGCAGATATCCAAGATCTGAAATGAAAACAGAAAATGCTAGAAATAGTCAGCAAGTGAGGCAGGATTTATGGGTAAAGAAACAGAGTTCCTGTTTCAAGTCTGTTACTTTACATCAGAATTAGCTAATACAAGATAAGCAATGATCTTTGTTTTTATTTGTGCCTTTCTGGGTGAAATTGTTTCATTCCTGTACAACATTCCATGTCATAGCCCAGGGGTACAGACGATTCAAAAGGACAAAATAGAACGACAAATTGAACTTGTCTTTTGCACTGGACTGATTGGATTGACACACTTGAGGTAACCTTTTCCTAACTTCAGGGAGATAGTGTCAGCCGCCTAAAGAAAACCAGTGGTAATTATCACAAGAAACACTAATGTTGGAAAGGTAACAAATCCATAAAAATGGAAGAGAAGTCTTGAAGCACTGTGCTGATAACGCATACACGGCAAGCCTCATTTATGTAGAGATCTGGTGACGTCACAGATTCATCTTCTATGGTCTATGGACCTTAGCTTAGATATTGGGCCACATTAGAACAAAAAATAAGTCTGGAAATCCAAAATCAATACCACAAACTTATAAATGTACAAAGCTGACTTTGGAGTAAAGTCACATGTAATTAAGATGTTTTTGCAAATAATTATGTTCAATTAAATGGAAGACTAAATAACGTAAGACTGCATCCAAATGAAATGAAATAGAAACATGTAATCCAACTATTTAATACTGAAACTCATTTAATTGATTAAGTTTGATTATTCTTAAAACACCTATAACACATACTTCCTGAAAAATTAGTCTCATTTACCACTGTTCGTGATTGCTCAGATTTTTAGTGAATTGTTTAACAAAATTTTACTGATACAGACTAGGGAGGCTGTAAATAAAAAGTTTGGAAATAGTCAGCACTTAAAAACAGCATTAGTAGAGAGAGAACTGGATAAATTAACAGGTGTGACAGGATTTGAACAAATAGAGAGGCAAGAAATGGAGAGTGGAGGGACTAAAAACAAAAGCAAGGGTCTGTGAAATGATGTAAGACAGGAGAGATTAAATGACAAAATGTATGGCAATAGATTAAGCACAGAAACTAAAAATGGGTCTAGAGGAGGTGTAAATAGAAACAGTACATCAGCAGCAGCAGCTGGCTTTGGAAAAATGGGGGCACAGGTTCCAAACTGAAGTTGTTTAAATCAATATTGAATCTGGAAGGTTCTAATTTGCCTGATCAAAAGATCAGAAGGTTTTCCTGAAGCTTCTGTTGAGCATAGTTCACGTGTGTAATGATTTCCATCCTATTCCTATGATGTAAACTCTGCTGTGATGTACAATAGATAGATGTTAGTGGGATTGATTGTACACATCCAAACTGTTCTTTGGGGACTGGATTATGTAAATATTTAAAGCAGGACGTAATCCACTAAGTTGAAAACGAGAAGATAAATACATTAGCGCCAAATAGAAGATCTCAGTCTTCATTTTTGTCTTTCTAATTAATACTACAGTGTGCAATAAACTACAATCTTAATGAAACTCTAACAACAAGACCTACAAATCAAGTAAAAATCTTCCAATCAAATTCAATGCTTTTGTCTAAGTATATACAATTTTACAACTGGAATCCTGATCAACTGTATTATTGTTTATTTAACTGTACTTTGTACATCAAATTTATTACCACAGAAATAGTTACTTTGGTCCAAATGTGATGTCTATGCTCCACATAACCCTGCCCTCAATATAAACATTGATTACTCTATCTCTTGTCTACTAACCTAGGTTTCCCTTAATCGCATTTTCTTTGCCATCCCTTTGGCTGTGGCCAAAGTCATGTTGATGTTAACGGTCTAATAATCAATCACTTGTCAGGGACTGATTAACTCTGTGGGTTAGTTTATTTAAATATTAAAACATGTTACAAGTTATGAAGCAGACATTAAAGGAAATCAACTGACGTGCGTGTGCAGGTTTCAGACACAAAGCAGTGTAAAAATCAGGCCAAACCAGAACATTGTATGCACCTAGCACAAGGAATACTTCAGTGTGAATTATCTTAAAAGCTTGCACACATACAACAGCCAGATTATTAATCAAATGCACGTTATCTGGAGAGCAGGGATGATGAGATTTAAGTCAGTTGCTTTGGATTCTACGTCCACTGCGTAAGGTGGATATTTACACTAGGCCCCAGCATTTGAGAGCAATAGGCAACAACTGCACAAATAGATGTTTATCATTTTGACACCTCAGAAGTCAACACCAATTGCCCCAGGGGAAGTAAATAACCTAGCTAACAGCACAACTTCTCAGTATCAGGTGACTTAAATTATACAGATAGTAGGAACTGCAGATGCTGGAGAATCTGAAAATAGCAAGGTGTAGAGCTGGATGAACACAGCAGACCAAGCAGCATCAGAGGAGCAGGAAAGCTGACGTTTCAGGCCTAGACCCTTCTTCAGAAATGGGGGAGGGGAAGGGGATTCTGAAATAAATAGGGAGAGAGGGGGAGGCAGATAGAAGATGGATAAAGGAGAAGATAGGTGGAGAGCAGACAGACAGGTCAAAGAGGCGGGGGTGGAGCCAATAAATGTGAGTGTAGGTGGGGAGTTAGGGAGGGGATAGGTCAGTCCAGGGAGGACGGACAGGTCAAGGGGGTGGGATGAGGCTAGTAGGTAGGAGATGGGTGTGGGGCTTGAGGTGAGAGGAGGGGATAGGTGGGAGGAAGGACAGGTTAGGGAAGCGGGGACAAGCTGGGCTGGTTTTGGGATGCGGTAGGGGGAGGGGAGATTTTGAAGCTTGTGAAGTCCACATTGATACCATTGGGCTGTAGGGTTCCCAAGCGAAATATGAGGTGCTGTTCCTGCAACCATCGGGTGGCATCGTTGTGGCACCGCAGGAGGCCCAGGATGGACAAGTTGTCTAAGGAGTGGGAGGGGGAGTTAAAATGGTTCGCGACTGGGAGGTGCAGTTGTTTGTTGCGAACAGAACGTAGGTGTTCCGCAAAGCAGTCCCCAAGCCTCTGCTTGGTTTCCTTCAAAATCTCCCCTTCCCCAACCACATTCCAAAACCAACCCAGCTTGTCCCCGCCTCCCTAACCTGTTCTTCCTCCCATCTATCCCCTCCTCCCACCTCAAGCCCCACCCCCATCTCCTACCTACTAACCTCATCCCGCCCCCTTGACCTGTCCATCCTCCATGGACTGACTTATCCCCTCCCTAACTCCCCACCTACACTCACCTTTACTGGCTCCACCCCCGCCTCTTTGACCTGTCTGTCTCCTCTCCACCTATCTTCTCCTTCATCCATCTTCTATCCGCCTCTCCCTCTCTCCCTATTTATTTCAGAATCCCCTTCCCCTCCCCCATTTCTGAAGAAGGGTCTAGGCCCGAAACATCAGCTTTCCTGCTCCTCTGATGCTGCTTGGCCTGCTGTGTTCATCCAGCTCTACACCTTGTTTACTTAAATTCTAGAACCTTGTCAACTGCCAGCACAAATAAACTAACAGACTGCCTTCTCATGCTGTTGATTTTGTCAAGCATATAATGGGTCCAATAAAAAAAATTAAGCCCATCAAACATTGATCTAGACAGTTTGACAATCCATAAACCAGCTAAAGCAGAGTTACTGTGGTACAACTGGAGACTTTATTAGTCATTGACCATATATTACTCATTTTTAAAAACAAAAAACACTTAGTATTGCCAATCATGATTTTAAAATTAATAAACAATTACAGCATGACTTGTTTGTCATAGAGTCATACAGCACGGAAACAAGCCCTTTTGTCCAACCAGTCCATGGCAAACTAAACCAGGCCCACCTGCCTGCTTCTGGCCCATATCCCTCATTATCTTCTTTGACAACTTGTCAAGAAGCAATTAAATCATTCACACATTAACAGTGAGTATTTTAATTGGAAGTTAAGGGAAGTATGAATACATTCTAAACTAAGTGGACACAAGACAGGTTTGCAAGCTGAATAAGAAAATCATTGAGTTCTAAGTGTAGGTTGAATGGTAAACTGTAGACTATACCCAAGCAAGAATTTATGGCGAAGGGATTAATATTTGCCAGGATACCTCATCCTGGTTTTCTCTACTCTTTCTTGGGTGAACAGTTATTTTTTAGCAGTTCTCTTCCTTTCCATAATTATTTTTACCATGTTATTAAGCCCTTATGGAGCCTGGGGCCTTTACTAATTTCCTTCTATACGAAACCACTTGCTTCAAGTGTCAAGATGCTGCTTGTTATTATCCTTCCATTTCACTGGCACTTATCCAGCTCTCCAAGTTATTTAGATAATTCCACACCAAAGGAATTTCTTCAATGTCCAATCTAAACTCTTTCTGAATTAACCAATGGTTTCTGTCCCTTCTTTACTTCACCATTCCTCTAACTGAAACTCTGTTGCTCATGTGTATTATGGACTATTTTCCATTATATTTAAAATTTTACTATTTGAACTTCTTTTTCCATCTCTATACTATTTTGGAATGTCTCCAACTACTGTTTAAGGCTGTTTACTTCAACTTGAGTGAAATCTAGCTAGGCTTCTACTACTCCTGGAAAAATAAACTAAAGAATTGGTTTTGTGATCTGTTATGTCCTTCATTTCAACAGTATTCATGCAAGGAGTTAATAGTTCATAGTTAAATAACTTCTGTCTGACAGTGCTACAAGGCTCCAAGATTAAACTCTGGTTAGGATCCAACAACTACAGCAACCATCAGCCTTCAACATGCAAGGATTGTACTCATGCCAAGAACAAGTATTCATCAACTGGCTATGATAAATCATAAAGAATGCAAGGAAAAGAAACAGGAGTAGGCCATATGGCCTGTTCTTCCATTCAATACAATCATGACCGATCATCAGTTTTAACTCCACTTTTCCATCTCACATCCCGTGATTCAGAGAAATCAAAACTCTGCTTGAAATATATTCAACAATACAGCATCCATAACACACTAGAATTCCAAAGATTTATTACGCTTAGAGTGAAAAAATTTCTCCTCATTTCAGTTCTAGATGATCCATCCATTATCCCAGGAATATGCCCTTCCCCCTACCCAGCCTCTGTGTTCTAGACACCCCAGTCAGGGAAAAGAATCTTTCATTATCACCCCTGTCAAGGCCTTCCTGAATCTTATATGTTTGAATGAGAGCACCTCTTAACATTTATTGTACTATTTCCAGCTAAAGTATACATTTTCCTTAACATATAGAGACTGATTCTCTACAAAGTTATCTATACAGGGTCTCACCAAAACCCTGTCTTTCTACAAATGAGATAACAAGATGTGGAGCTGGATGAACACAGCAGGCCAGGCAGCATCAGAGGAGCGGGAAAGCTGACGTTTCGGGTCTGGACCCTTCTTCAGAAGGGTCTTTCTACAACTGTAAAAGGTCAAGAGGCCATTTGCCTTCCTAATTGCTAGCTATAGCTGAACATTAATTTTCTGAGTTGCTTGTAAAAGTACACTCAGGTCCCTCTGAACAGCAATACTTTTCTTTCAACCAAAGTGAATAACCTCATGCTTTGCCATTTATATTCCATCTGACATATTGTTGTCCACTCATTTTGTTCTTTATTTCATTGGTTATGGGCATCACTGGCTAGGCCAGCATTTATTGTCTACATGAGGAGGCAATGGCCTAGTGGTACTATCACTGGACTGTTAATCCAGAGACACAGGTAATGTTCTGGGGACCTCAGTTCAAATCCTGCCATGGTGGAATCTGAATTCAATAAACACTTGGAATTAAGAGTCTCATGGTAATTATTAATCCATTAGGGGTAAACAACAAATGCTGTCTTAGCTAGTAATGCCCTCATCCCAAGAATGAATTTAAAAAGAAATTCCTAATTGCCCAGAGGGTCTGGAGTCATATGTAAGCTAGACCAGGAAAGGATGACAAATTTTCTTCCTTAAAAATGACTTTCATGAATCAGATGTGTTTTTCCAACAATCAGCATAAGACTCTTAATTTTAATTGAATTTGAATTCTGCCACGGTAGGATTGTTCTCCAGAACATTGCCTGGGCATCTGGATTAATAGTCTTGAAATAATACCACTAGACCACTGCATCCCTTCATATGCCTAGAACATCATCCAGCAACATTACCACAATGCCACCACCTCCCTAACCTGTTTACATCTCTTTGCAGCTTCCATGTCTCCTCCTCATAGTTTATGTTCCCACCTAGCTTTATATCATCAGAAGACATAGATACATAGTTCTCCATCTCTTGATCTAAGCCATTAATATAGATTGTTAATAGCTGAAGCCTTAGCACTGATCTTTGCAATACCCCACTAGACACTGCCTGTCAACTTGAACGTGTCCCATTTATCTTTACTTTCTCTTTTCAGTCTGTTAATCAAGCTTCTTTCAATGGTGATATTTTACCCCAAACTCCATAACTCATATCTTGTATATTACCTTTAGTTTGTGAGGCACTTTATTGAAAATTTCACAATGCATCAATAACCTAACAATGATACTTTAATTGCATTGCTAACTAATTTATTAGTCCACTTCGGACATATTGCTCAAGAATCCTCACATGCCATATTTAATGAGATCATTTTTGCCAAACTGGAAACAGCAGAACTGAATGGTCATAATGAAGGCCTGATGCTTGCCAGGCTGGTCAACAACTCAAACTAATCAGAAACATTACTATTTTACAAGTCTTTTGATCAACATGTCACCAAATAAAAACACCCAGTATCCTGTCATTTCTGAGTCCAATTTAACCATATTACTTATGTAAAATTGATCAACAGTACCTTACAAGAGCATAATGCCATGTACATATACAGCAAGGAATAAAAATATGAAATAGCAATAAGAATATGGGCTATTTCATACATTTGAAAAATCAAATTTTAACAAACTCTATCAGGTAGAAATTCATCAAAATGGTCCAAATTCCAAACTTATCCAAAATGCACCTATGCACCACTGAGAACAACAATATTTTCCTTTTTAAAATAGATCAATTAAGGTATTTAGAGACAGAGATAAAATGATCTATTCAAGTAAGAACTTTCATGTAGATTCTCAGCAGACAAAAATAAACCAGATAGTATGGAACTGAGCAAAGATTTATGGAATACTGCTGAATTTTATCATTCTATTTGGGTCATAGTTCGTAAGGATAATTTAGAGCCTGAATCCACTCTGTCGATTTGGGATTCTCAATCACAAATACCAAAGGCATTTTAAATTATTGAACCCAGAAACCTCAACCAGAGCATCAATGTAAAACCTGCCCACTTTTAAATGCAAGAAAAGGACGTGAAGATCTTAGTTGTGTATGTCTGCAAGAAATACTGACTTTTTAAAAATAAAACTTTACCATACAATATCGTCTACACTGCGTTTCAAACACAAGGGAATGTATAATATCTCAACGATTTCTCCCTTTCTGTGTTAAATTGCCTGATCTGGGAAAATAATCGTCTGGAAGCAATCACTGAATTGAATCAAACTCAAAATGAAGTTGTTCGAAGAGACAATAAAGTATTTGCTATGGCATTAACATTTTAATAAAAAAAAAGTAGACGAAGAGATGCAAATTTTCATCGTTTCGAAGCAGAGTTTACTTCTCTGAAGAAAATAAAGCGTCCAAAGTTATTGAACTAAAACAGGCCGTTATTCATACAACGAATACCACTTAACTTTCACAAAATTCGAAAGTCTCCAGCAAAACAGCTCGGAGCCTACTGCCATGAGAAAGGGGCTAAGGGGTCGCACAAAGGGGTGGAATGGGGAGAGGAAGGAGAAGCCGCTGTTCTTGCTCTAGTTTACAGTGCGAGGACCAGAGCCTGCAGCCTTGCTCCATCTGCTCAGGAGGGGACGCTCAGTACGCTACCTCCACCAATCTTCTGCTGCGATTAACCTGTTTATTGAATTATCCTTCAACTGCACACGCTGTCACGCACTAATCTTACTGTGGTTCCTCTTTTTTTTTCAAAAAAAGAAAAATTCCAATTAAATAATTTGATAAACAATTTGCATTAAAATCTGCTATTTTTCAGAATCCACGTGGCCTTTAAAACAATAAGTTATCTGTACAATTTACCTGATTTAAAAAGTTAAACTCAGATTTACAAACCAGAGTGTGTTTGAAATGGGAAATTTAAGTCCCCTTAAAATGCTCTTAACTGGCAATGAGGTATATGGGAATAAGTGAGATTTACTGGCGTGTTCTTGCTGCTGGATTGAGTGATTCACGCGTTGACAGTGAGTAAGATCATTTACTGCAGGATGTGTGTACCAGAAGATTTAAGAAACCAGGTTCCTATCCCAGCTAACGCTATGCAAATCCACCGGCTCTAGGTAGGTATTTGCAATGGCGTCTAAAAGGAAGGCATGCGATAAAAATGTAGCACCATCAGCAAATACAGTCGCATCTCTGTATTCAGACAATTCAAAAATGCAACCCTCTCACCTTTATGATTTTGGACGCTGTTTGCATCTTCAGAGAATACTCCTATCACTGAGTTATTGAAGGACGATTCAGTAGTGGTTTGCATATTCGAACTTATAAAATAATTGTCTCAATTACTCCGTGTATTAGTTTTAAAACGAAGCACTTTTCTGCCTTTTGCAGTCGAAACCTGAGGCTGGTCCTTTTTTTTGGACTTTCAAAGTCTTCTTTGACGAGCCCAGTGTCGGAGACGATTAAGGATCCCCGTCGCGCTGTTTCTGTACGACCTCACAGGGACACGTTTGGTCCCAGTCGACCCATTTATGCCCCTTTTCTCCAGTCACTAATCCAAGAAAGTCGAACCGTTAGGTCAGCTTAATGAATAATCCTAAAAGTTACGTGACAGCCGTTATACCACATACATATTATCGTAAGCATCACTTCCTCGTTAGTCTCAGCCTATGAGCTGTGGTTTCACTATGAAGCAATGTTTTACTTTCAGCAGACAGCTTGCTCTCTCGCTTACATTGTAAAAAAAATCCACTCCAGAAGAGGATTGGCAACAAGGATGCTTTCTGTCAAATCACACCTGCTCTGAAAAAGGGCCACGTGCATAATCCTGCACTGATCAAAGAAGCTGTACAATACAGTGGGCCTGGCAGAGGGGCAGTTTTCTTTTAAACCGGCAAAAAAACGCTAACAGAAAGACATGATCGATGAAGTTTACCGTTCCTTGTAGCCGATCTCATCACCAAAACCTTACTGTAAAGGTTTTTAATGAACGATTCATCCTTAGCCTAAAACCCGCGAATGAAATTCTAAATTCCCCTCCCCATTATTTAGAATCTCTGTTTTTGAAGCTGAATTGGTACTTGACTATTTTTCACGCTAGCGTTGAATTGAAAACTGCACCATTTACGCAAATTTCTGCAAGCTGCAACGAAATGCTGTCAATTCAGTGTTGTTTGTGCACTCATTTTGTGCTTTCATCAACTATCATGTATATACTTGACACGATAATATAACAGGAAAGTCATAACGAACTTAAAATGATAAGGATTCAACTTTTTTAAAAACTTGGATATAATGCTAACATTGTGTTGCTTGTGTGGGTGTATTAGCATTGCTGCTTCAGCCACTGAGGTGCAGCAAGGGTGGTTTAAAGAGCTGTGTCAGACAGTGAGTGTATATCAAAATTCCATTACATTGCAACCATCCTGCATGGGTAGATGTTGCAACCCAGATGACAATTTCAAGCCTTCCTGCTCCTCTGATGCTGCTTGGCCTGCTGTGTTCATCCAGCTCTACACCTTATTATCTTAGCGCAACATGCACCCGATTGATGAAAATAACCAAAGTGAAGGATCATTTTGAATTTGGAACAATGTACATTATTCTCAAGTACATTGTGCAATTGAATGGACTCACATTGTCATCAGGGTAATGCAAGACCAGATTTTGTCAACAGTTGTACATGTGTGGAATTCCAGAGGAAATGATGGATGTGGGTCTAGTTACAGTGTTTTAAAAGACATTTAGATAAATACATGAATAAAAATTTGTTTGGAGGGATATAGGCCAAAAGCAGGCAGGTGGGACTAGTTTAGTTTGGGTTTATGGTAGGTATGGTCTGGTTGGACCAAAGGGTCTGTTTCATTATGGTAAGACTATGACTCTAAGAAACTCCATTCAATCAAGCAGTTGAACAACATCCTATTTTTCCATCATTGTAGGCACATCAAAGGATGACTACTTGGGAATAAACACTAACCAAACTAATGTGCTTTTAAAATGCCATGCCACCAGTAATTCTGATATAAACGTCATCCATGCCCTCTGAACTTGACTATTCCATTGCAGTCCTGAGTGGTGTCCCACGTACTACCCTCTGCAAACTTGAGGTCATCCAAAACACTACTGCTTGTGTCTTAACTCAGACCAAGTCCTGTTCTCCTGTCGCCATTCTTGTTGACCTACTTTGGCTCCCAGTCAACCAAAGCACTGATCTTAAAATTTTCCTTATTTTCAGATCCCTGCACAGCCTTAAACCTCCCTGTATCTGCTATTTCCTCCAATTTCACAACCCTTATAGATACCTAAACTCCTCTAATTCTAAATTCTTGTGCCTTCCCAATCATTATTGCTGCATTATTTGATTGCCATGCTTTAGTTGCTTAGGCTCCTAGCTCTGGAATTAACTCTCCATGCCTTTCCAATTAGCTTTTATCCTTTAAAACACGTCTCAAAAGCTATTCATTTGGCAAAGTTTGTCTGAATGATTGTCTTCTCTCTGCTCTATGTCATACTTTGTTTTATAATGCTCCTGTGAAGCATCCTGTGATCTTTTATTATTACATTAAAGATTCTGTATAAATATGTTGTTATTGCAGACCCATGCCATTAGGTGGAGCGTCATTAAGCTCACTGTAAGGTTCATAACTAAAATGGCTTAGGTGCCTTGATAGGTCCAGGGTTTTGCTGTAACATGCATTAGAATCCTGCACATGATTGAGACCTGCCAACCAGAGAGGATAGCAGCTGTCTAGTTTGCCTCATGCAGTTTTCCTTTCCATGACTGGATACCAGATTTCAGAATCTCTGACCTTTCCAGAACCAGCAGGGAACACTGACCTATATCTATCTCTATTATGTGCTGGTCTGGCCACCAGTGCTTGATAATATACTTGCGTATGTTGTGCCACTCACAAGTTCCTCTACCTTACTATCTATCTATCTGAGATTCTGATCTCCAGTCTGGTTCCTGAGAGGGTTGTAATGTGTGACAATACTTCTTGAGGTGGTGATGTCAGCTACAGGGTATCTGTTTCAGCAGATTCAAAGTAAATTCTTCCCATTAAGAGGGATGTAAAAAGAGGAACAAGTGTTAACATGGTAATGAGAGGCTGCAGATTCACATATGAAAGCTTGCATTGAAGCTTTAAAGCTGACTGTTGTAATTGCCAAGGCTGGAGGATTTCACTTTTGTTCTAGTCCCACTACTCCACAGGAAACAACATAAATTAAAAATACGTTCCCAATTACCAAAATGGACAATTAAATAGCTTATCTACGTAAGTTTTAAATATGAAATATCAATTAGCCAGGTTTCTTAATATAATCAAGTATTGGATAATTATGAAAACAAAACATATTCAGTGAAGTTGCAGTAAGTGGTTAATTTACACAATAATCTGGACGTATAATTACTTATTCCTGTAAATATCTCCAAATCACACACACATATTCTTCAGGAAATAAGAAAAAAAATGAAAGCGGTATCTGCAGAGATTGGCTTTCTGAAATAAACATTTTGGCCAATGGCTATTCTTGAAGGCAAAGTTTAGGATGTTCCTAAGTCTACCATTCTTGATGTTCTGGCACGTATGGTTAAGTCATGAATCACACAATGTTGTCTCCAAAATCTTGTAGATGTAGCTTGCTCAGGAAATACACATTGAGAAGTTTCTCCAATCACTCTTACAGAAACTCAAAAACAGGATTTTCTTTTCTGAAATGGGAGAGATCAGCTGAGCAGCCATTCCTAGAAGAATTTTTGTCTTCCAACTAATAGCGGGTACCAAAAAAATGCTTTCCGAGCCAGTCACTGTTCAAACAGCGCAAGCAGGGATTTACAGCAAAGCGAGCAGTTATCACCAATCAAGTGATTTTTAGAGATAGTAGGAACTGCAGATGCTGGAGAATCTGAGATAACAAGGTGTAGAGCTGGATGAACACAGCAGGCCAAGCAGCATCAGAGGAGCAGGAAAGCTGACGTTTCGGGCCTAGACCCTTCTTCAGAAAAAAAGTGATTTTTAGGAAGCCTTGTTAAGAAAAATCCCTTTGTCATTTTTGCTATAATTTTTCTATTCTTTGATGGGATATGGGTATCACTAGCTATGCCAACATTTATTACCCACCCTCAAGTGCCCTCAAGAAGGTGGTCGTGAGCTACCTTCTTGAACCACTTCAAACCATTGCCTATATTTACATAAAACAGATAGGCTGATGCAATTGGCCAGACAATCTACAATCACAGAAAGCCCAGGTTCTCAGGATTGTCCACGTTGATCAATTTCAAGGCTGTTGCTGACTTTGGACTTCCTGTGCTCCCCATCTCTTCAATGTATCATCCTTTGTCCTTCTAGAATCTATTCCAGTGCAGTGCCTTTGTTTTTATTTTACTAAATGTTCCCTTTTCTATTTACATGTATTCAAATTACTATACTCAATGTGCTCACTTACTTTGAAATTAGTAACATTATCTATCACATTAATGATAGCTAGATTTAGCAATACCACTGACTTCAGCAAACATTGCTTGAGGAGGGAGCCGTGCGCAAATTTTAGGATTCAGTTTATTATAGAGTTTAATTCATCTGTCTCCCAATCAAAATGTGAATGATGAAAATATCCTAGAACAGTGATCAATGATTTCTTATTGATATTAATATACCCAAAGTCTCAGCTTGTTCCCTGTCAAAAATTTCAGATTCTTTCCAACTCTGTCTCAAATAAACTGTGCTAGTTTTTCATAAATGTGTTTATCTGAGTTAACATCTGTCACTTGAAGATCCCACATCCTGCAGGAACCAAGCATTATTGTCCCTTCCTGTGCAGCTATTTTTACTATCACCACAACCATTCGATTCAGTGGTACAAGCTACACATAGGCTTCCAGTTCTTCTGTTTGAGTCAAGTGCTGCAGCAGGTGAGAAAGATCAAACAATTGCACATATAGATCCCCAGATAAATACCATGAATACTGGCAACAGGATCATTTTAAAATTAGTTCCAAAATCGAATTTGCAGACAGCTTCCATGCTGGATTGTTCCAAGGTTGTAAATACAACCATGATTCTAGTGTTCTTTGTGAAGAAGAAACAGGCCAATATAGATGGTGTCATAACAAGGTGTAGAGCTGGATGAACACAGCAGGCCAGGCAGCATCAGAAGAGCAGGAAAGCTGACGTTTTGGGTCTGGACCCTTC
>NC_063347.1:25573760-25604425 GCF_021869965.1 Rhincodon typus
GACTAGTTTAAAAATAATTGTAAGTCTCCCACTGTGAATTATGGCCCTTGCTGTAGGGAAAATGGGATCCGTTTGATTTTCTGAAGAAGGGTCTCGACCCGAAACGTCAGCCTTCCTGCTCCTCTGATGCTGCTTGGCCTGCTGTGTTCATCCAGCTCTCCACCTTGTTATCTCAGATTCTCCAGCATCTGCAGTTCCTACTATCTCTTAAATAGTCAGTGTTCACATTCTCTGTAATTTAGAAAAATGAGAGGTGATCTCATTCACACACACAATTTTCTCTTAGATCTCAACAGGTTAGATGCAGGAATGATGTTTCCCCTGACTGGAGATGGCCTGAAACCTGGGGATATAGTCTCAAAATAAGGGCAGGCCATTTACAACTGAAATGATGAAGAATTCTCCACTCAGGACGCTAAATCTTTGGAATTTTCTGCCCTTGGTGGCTGTGAAGGCTCAGTCATTGCGTCACTGAGATTGATACATTTCTACAAATTGAAAACGTTCAGAGGTCTAGAGATAGTGCAGGAAAATCATGTTGAAGTATAAGATCAGCACTGATCTCATTGAATGGTGGGACAGGCTTAAATTGCTAATGGACTTTTCCTCCTCATATTTCTTGACCAAAAACAAAGTTGCTGGAAAAGCTCAGCAGGTCTGGTAGCATCTGTGAAGGAGAAAACAGAGTTAACGTTTCGGGTCCGGGTTCTAAGGAAGGGTCACAGGACCCGAAACGTTAACTCTGTTTTCTCCTTCACAGACGCTGCCAGACCTGCTGAGCTTTTCCAGCAACTTTGTTTTTGTTCCCGATTTACAGCATCCACAGTTCTTTTGGTTTTTATTCGTATTTCTTGAGTTCTTATATATATCTTTACAAATGGTGTTGTGTGTGAGCTTGTGTCATTATGGTCTGCCTGCCACCCTTAATTGGCCAGGGTATCCTTAAATTGGTTTTTCCTCATAAAATCCTTCAAAAAATCATGCTGCCCGTCTGTGCACACTGCCAACCCAAATATCACCTTGATATCAGCTCATCCATCTAATTGGTAAAAATCAAAGGCTTCTTGAGCTAAGAGTTTGTAGGGGCAAGTTTAGTTAATGATAAACACTGTTAGAACCCTGCTACAGCCGAACATGGCTCATTAGTTAACTTTTTAAAAAATAGATGATCAGAATTTAACAGTTTTATTATCAAGACAATACAAACCTGTAAAAAGTTAATGAGTTAAATAAGTAGAGAGTTTTGCAGATTAATGCCACATTCTCAAATATCTCTTCCTTTTCTCTCTGCAGATGTTGCCTGACCTTCCAAATGTTTCTGGCATTTTTGATATTTGCTTCAAATGTTGCACATCCGCTGTATCTTGCCCCTATTTCTGAGTTCCCTGCTATTCACAGCATTCATGAGTAATGTGGAGAATACTTTATATAATATTACCAAACTGTCAGGAGCAGCAAACCAAGCAGCCAGGGTGACATGTCTGAGAGATTTTGCTGTTATTTGAGAGATTTGTATATTCTAAGCAGATAAATTCAAATAGGATGAAATGGGTTTTAACGTGAAAAATGAGCTATTTTAGTGTACAGCCGATCGGCAAGGTTAGATTTGGTGTAATTCTCTGAAGTGTATTGATTCATTAAGCTCACAGAGAATTAGCAAGGATTTTTACCTCAAGGGGCAGGAAAAAATAGACTGCACATTGCCTGTAAAATATGCAGGCTAAAGTGACATTTAATGATTCTTGGTTTTTCATGTCACCACAACTCAGTGAGCCACGCGTTTTCTAAACTGTGATTAATACTTTGTTATCTGTAACTCTTATATATCAACAATACAAAATGTTCATTATTGATTAATTTTAAAAAAGCACCAATTGTTATACAATGTGTAGCAGTACAATACAACTGTACGACATAACTCTTTACAATATAATACTCATTTATAGGAATCCAATATTAATCTCAGTCACTTAACAAGAATGGGATAGTTGTGGGATGAATATTGCTGAAAAGCCTTCTGTAGTATTTGGAACCAGGTGGATTTTATTGACTATGAGATCCTTGATTGGGGTTGTTAACCTACACAAATGAGGGAACCCTGGCTGACAGATATAAAGAGGAGATTCAGAGATTGTCCTGATTTCAGGGACTGAGGATGCCTACCTTGAAGAAGTTACCCTCCTCCCTCCGGAAAGACCTCAGTGAATCTGTCTCCCACTGCAACCCTCTGGTAATCTCTTCGGCCCTGAAACTTCTCGACCACGTCCTGACCTGTCTGTCTTTTCTCCCACCTATCCACTCCTCCCACCTCACTGACCAACCCCCACCCCACTTCCTACCTACTAGCCTCATTCCCGCCTCCTTAACCTGTCCGTCTTCCCTCAACTGACCAACCCCCACCCTAACTCCCCACCTACACTCATCTTTACTGGCTCCATCCCCGTCTCCTTGACCTGTCCGTCTTCTCTCCACCTATCTGCTCCTTTACCCACCTTCCATCATCGCCTCCCCCTCTCTCTATTTAGTTCAGAGTCCCCTCCCCCTCCCACATTTCTGAAGAAGGGTCCAGACCCGAGACATCAGCTTTCCTGCTCCTCTGATGCGGCCTGGCCTGTTGTGTTCATCCAGCTCTACACCTCCTTACCACTGACTCCAAGCTGGCTGGTTACAGCCAGTATACTACACACATATTAATAAAGGGTGGTTTGGTGATAGGATACCGGCTTCTGTGCAGTTATTTCAGCTTCCTTCCTGTTTTGACCAGAATCTATCAATGGCCACTTTAACTGCAGGGCTAACTCAGGTTGCAAATGCATTCATCAGAAATAATAGAAATTTAAGAATTGCATGAAGATGAAGGAGCACCACAAAAGAAGAGACAGTGGTTTTGGTGACCTATTCAATCGCCTTGCCCAAAGTATGAGAAAAACTCCCTCAGCATTGTCAAAATTTGTTACTTCTTCAAAATTAGTTTGATTCTCCATTGAAAAACAATGGAAACCGTTCATCAGTGTGTCAGCGACGTTCTGATAACATAGAGTGAGAAGCTGCGATAAAAAGAAATTATGTAGTCAAAGGTGCGTAGGTGATAACACGTGCAGTATCAGCTTCTTCCCCAAAAATCACAATTTAAAAAATCAGCCTGAAGGGTATATTTAAATAGATCACTGATTGAGCTGTCAGATTTTGCATGGCAAAAGTGGACAGATTGCTTATTGTACCAGCCAAATGATTGGGCAACCTGCTCTTGACATTATAACGCGGTGGTTAAAATACTCTGCCATTTGTTTTCTGGATCTAATGGCTAGATATTGAACTTATGCAGTTATCCACACATTTAGAGGAATTTAACCATAATGGGCCAGAAATTGTCAATTTTTGTGCAAGGGGTGGCATGGTGGCTCAGTGGTTAGCACTGCTGCCTCACAGTACCAGGGACCTGGGTTCAATTCCACCCTCAGATGACTGTCTGTATGGAATTTGCACATTCTCCCCAGGTCTGTGTAGGTTTCCTCTGGGTGCTCTGGTTTCCTCCCACAGTCCAAAGATGTGCAGGCTCGGTGGATTGGCCATGCTAAATCACCTGTAGTGTTCAGGGAGGTGTGAGTTATAAGGGGATGGGTCTGGGTGGGATGCTCTGAGGTTCAGTGTGGACTTGTTGGGCCAAAGGGCCTGTTTCCACACTGTAGGGATTCTATGATTCTAATTGCACTCACTGATATTTATATTGGTAAGTGGTACAGAAATCTTAGGTGAGGCGCAGATGGACTATTCAATGTGAGTATCCCAAAGATTGTTGCCTAAGCTGTATTGCTACACTTATCCCTTTGCAATGATGACATCTTGCCTTTAGCTTCCCTTTTCTCCACCTTAAAGGGACCTCCTAAATTTATTAAAATCATCATGAAGTCAAATCTTGTTATATTGACATAAATACCTTTTTTACAAGCAGCGTTAATGATTGCCAATCAACCTCATTGGCTCTGAAAGTGACTTTTACAGGTGAAATATTTTATTTTGTTGGTGTTTAAACCTTTCAAGCTGATTTTAAAAGATTGCATTTTTCTTACTTAGTCTCTTAATTTAGTATTCATTGGAATTTAGAAAAATGAGGGGCGATCTTATAGAAATGTATAAAATTATGAAGGCAACAGATAAGATAGAAGCAGGGAGGTTGTTTCCAATGGGGGGAGAAACTAGAACAAGAGGGCATAGCCTCAAAATTAGGGGGAGCAGATTTAGGACTGAATTGAGGGGGAACTTCTTCACCCAAGGGGTTGTGAATCTGTGGAAATCTCTGCCCAGTGAAGTAGTTGAGGCTTCCTCATTGAATGTTTTTAAAGCTAAGATAGATCATTTTTTTGAATAGTTAAGGAATTAAGGGTTATAGTGAGGGGGTGGGTAAGTGGAACTGAGGCCATGAAAAGATCAGCCATGACCTTATTGAATGGCGGAGCAGGCTCGAACGGCCAGGTGGCCTACTCCCGCTTCTGGTTCTTATGTTCTTATGTTTTCTCTTTCCTCCTGTTTTTCTTTCTGTATCGAATCTGACTTCAAATTCAACTTCTGTAATCACACTCCGTCTCAGGTGTTGTGTTTATTTCCCAATCCTTAACTCACATTGGTGCTCAATTAATAGACTCAGGTTCCTGATACCCTGTCTTTATCAATGCACTATAATGAAAGCACACTTTGAAACTCTGTGGGCCAATTTTTGAGGTGAAGAGCACAGACATAAATCTAACTAATGGAAGGTGACGTTCAATGGTCTATTACTGCAAAATCTGGCCCATTAGCATACATTTTCAACATTTGAGAGTGTCATCAAACATGGCCTAATTCGAGATAATTTCTGTTGTGTTTAATTTGATTTACAAGCCTTTCCGGAGCACTTCAGCATACTTTCTCTTGTGGTGCTTATTTTCTGCAATATAATCTCCAGCGTGCCTAATGGTTTATAATAAGGATAATTTTTTTTCGATCTTGCACAATTTGGTGTAAGTAAAAGATATTTAGTTCGGAAGAAAAGGAGTAAATTAAAAATTTTCACAAGATTAATGAAATAAAATTTGATGACCTTTCCAGGTTAATACTAACTTACAAAGAGTAAATGTACTTATTATTTGCAGCAAAATTGTACTTATTGCTGATAAATGTCATGACAAAGAGAAAAGCTGTATGCTTCTTAATTGAATGGACTCTCCTATGTGAATATATACTTGTTTAAAATGAAAACATGGGGTTTGCTTTATTACCGTTGTTTAATATAGGAAGAGTTCAATGGTAACATGTATGCAAAATTCCACAAAACTTTTTCAGTTGTTGCAGCAAAGCTTCAGTATATCTTTGATGCAACAATATAACCATTTCTAAAATCCAATGGGAATTTCCTGAACATTATTCATATTGTCAATGCACTACTACATTAAATTTCTAATTATGTCAACTGTACACTTGAACATCTCTGGTCAATTGCAATTGTTTTTAGCCTTAGAGTATCGGTTGAAGACTATGAGACAACTATCCGTTGATCTTTTACTCTACATCAATCACAAAAGGTTGTTCGAAAATGGAATGAATGTAGTTAGAAAAGAATAGATTACTGAGCAATATAATTATGCCATAAAACCCGATCAGTGGAAACAGAAGTATAGCCACAATAGTTGTCTGCTCAGCACTTGTTGGATTGCCTTGTTTTAACTTTAACTAATGGAGGAGATCCAAGGAGAACTAAACATCATTGACAGAAAGAAAAGCAAAGAGAGCCTAACTGAAGCTTGCATTGAAATTGGATTTCATGATGGATCATTGGGTCCCCTTTTGTGTACCAGTTACACACTAAGCAAGATTAAAATTTTTATTCATTCACAGAATGAGGGCATCACTGGCTAGGCAGCATTTATGCCCATCCCTAGTTGCCCAGAGGGCAGTTAAGAGTCAACCACATTGTTGTGGGTCTGGAGTCAAATGCAGGTCAGACCAGGTAAGGATGGCAGTTTCCTTCTCTAAAGGACATTAGTGAATGAGATGGGTTTTTCCAACAATCGACAATGGCAGTGGTCATCATCAAACCCTTAATTCCAGAATTTTATTGAATTCAAATTCCACCATTTAGGATTCAAATCTGGGTCCCCCGAACATTACCTTGGTCTTTGGATTAACAGGCCATCACCTCCCCAGTACTATCAGTAGTTCCAGAAAATAGTCAACATTTTGAATGCTATGACTAATAAATTCAATGGAGAATTTAATACTTAGTCTTTTCCTTTAGAGTTGCCATAAATAACTACTTGCCACAACTTTTACAAACATTAGGAACAGGAGTAAGCCACACAGCCTCTTGAGCCTGCTCTGCAATTTAACAACATCATGGCTAATCTGATTACTGCATGTTCCTGCCTAACCTCGATGATCCTATACTCCCTTGCTCATCAATCATTATCTACCACCGCCTTAAACATATTCAAGGTCTTTGCTTCCACTGACTTTTGACAAAATGAGTTCAAAAGACTCTCAATCAAACTAGCTGAGAGAAAATGTTTCCCTCTAGTTCTGGATTCTTGCAAAAGAAAAAAATCCTTCTGACATGCAGCTGGTCAAAATCCCTCAGGATATTATATGCTTCAACCGTGTCACCTCTTATTCTTCTGAACTCTATCATATACAAGTGTAACCTGTCTAACCTTTCCTCATTGGATAACCTTCCCTTTTCAAATATTACTCTAGCTAACTTCTTTTGAACTTCTTCCAATGCACTTACATCTTTCCTTAAATAAGGTGAACTGTACTGTATACAATTCACCAGATATGGTTTCAGCAATGCTTTGAAAGATAACTTTCCTACTTTTGTCTTCATTTCCACTCGCAATAAACTATAATGTTATATTAGACTTGCTTAATTACTCACTGTGCCTGATTACTAAGTTTTGCAATTGTGCACAACGTCAGCCAAATTTCGAAGTTCTGCAATCTCTCACCAGGGAGTCCCCAGGACCTGATGGTTTCCATCTATGGGTGTAAACAGCGGTGGCAGAGCACATTGCCAATGCCCTAACCATAATCTTTCAGAGTTCCTTGGATTTAGGAGTTGTACCTCTGGAATGGAAAATTGTTCATGTCATTCCACTCTTTAGGAAAAGTGACAAAGGGAAACCAAGGAATCACAGACCAGTTAGCCTAACATCTGTGGTGGGGAAATTGTTGAAATCTACAATCAAAGATAGATATGATCACCTTGAAAATTTCTGTTAATCAGGGAGAGTCGGCAGGGATCAGAAAAGATCCTTAGTAATGTGAGTAGTCAGCATGTGCATCACTCACAACTGGTAGTTTAGCTGCTCCATACAGTTGAACATGGAGGATACCAACGAAGAGGGCCATGGCACATCACTACATAGATCTCAGACGCAGGGACCTTACCTGATGACTGCAGTGCAAGTCATGTCATGCAAATACAAAAGGAGATTATGAGTGCTGTATGGCCACTGACATCTTTCCTCCCAGCAGTACATCACCAAAGAAAGGCAGCATTGCATTATAAGAGCCATGTTAGTGAATACTTACGGAAATCAGTTTTCCGCAATGACCAATTGACATGGTCAAGATTGTTTGTGACCACAAAGTTAGACATTACATACATTTCACAGCCATGAAACAGATGGGAATAAAGTAATCTTAGAGTATTATTTCAAAGAACAGCAGAAGTGTTCTTTTGTAATCTAAGGCAATTTTTACTCCACAACAAACTGCTAAAATACCGACCATTCAATCTGGTGATTATTTTGTTGCTACTTGTGGGACTTCATTTTGTGCAAATTGGTTGCCATGTTTGCTACAGCGAAGCAGGAGTACACTTAAGTAAAACATTTTGGGTGGAAGGAATTTTAGGTGGTCCTTAAATCATGATAAGAGCAACATAAAAGTATTTTTTTGCCTTTTTACTTTATATACTCTTACATAAAAATTAAATGTAAGAAATTCCAGCTTCAGGATTTATTTTATCTCAGAAATTTCTTTTGGCTTGAAAAATATGACAGGGAAACCGGAAAAGGTGTCTTTATTTATTTATATAGTATGTATATGCACACATACCTATTTAATAAAGCTATTAAGCAAAATTTACAACTTAACCAAATAAAATTACACTTCTCAAAAATGGAAAGTGAACTTTTCAGTCATGATTTATTGTCTGTGACTAATTGCTTATTATTCAATGTTTAGTCATTTATGCCTTATAATGCTTTTCATTCATTTGGAAGCTATTTTTGCATTATTAATGCTTATGATCAGAAACTGAACCTTGGATGATAGGTATGTTGTATGAGAGTTGCAGAGGAGACTTGCATCCCGTTACTTCACTGTAAATAGTTCAAGCCCAACACAGTATAACAAGCTAACTACTTGTATAGATGATTCATAGATGTCTACTTTTCATTACCATACTGATTATATCTGCTGAAAGCTGACATATTGCATGGCCCCTTTCCAGAGGTCATTCTGTAAAGGAACTTATTTATAAGCTAATCAGCTGAATGGTTAATGTAATGGATGACTAGGAAAACTTCATTTTATGGCAGTTATTGTATTGTGACAGATTTTTTTTCCCCTTTTTTGGAAATCTGACTTTCTTTCCAAAATCAGGAAATCAAGCTGGAGTATAGTTCAGTGCTTTCTTTGCTACCTCACCATTTATGTACAACCCATAAATTCAAGTTGTTTTTGTTTAAAAACTATGATTGTATTCACTACAGGATGATTTAAGATGTATTCAAATTGTCAAAAAGCTTTGAAACTGTAAAAAGTGCAGAATTGTTTCCGTTGATCAGTGAATGTCTTTTGTAAAATGCATAATTGGAGATTAATTTTTTTCATATAAGCTTTATTAGAGAATGGAAGGTATCACGATACTTAAAATCAATCATCATATCATAAAATCCCTACAGTGTGGAAACAGGCCCTTCAGCCTAACAAGTCCACACCAACCCTCAGAGCATCCCACCCAGACCCATCCCCCTATAACCCACTTAATCTACACATCCCTGAACACTACGGGCAATTTAGCATGGCCAATCCACCCTTACCTGCACATCTGTGGGAGGGAACCGGAGCACCCAGAGGGTACCCACGCAGACACGGGGAGAAAGTGCAAACTCCACACAGACAGTCACCCGAGGATGGGATTGAACCCGAGTGTCTGATCCTGTGAGGCAGCAGTGCTAACCACTGAGTCACTGTGCTGCCCCAATGGAATGCATTGTTTCAAATCAATCACTGAATTTATGGAGGAATTTGACAAGCATATGAAGAATAGAAACATTCAAAAATTGGGAGAAAGCAAGGAAAAATAATTGGAAAAGGTGGCTCAAATGTGCATCTATCACAGGCAAAAACATCATGAGGTAAATGGTCTCTTTCAGTGCTGAAGTATGAATGATTTGTGACCTTTGTCAATTTTGAAAATTGCTGATAAGCTTTGTACCTTTATTGATTCTGAAGCGCAATGGACCAATGCAGCTGGATGGTTTGCCGTCATCTTTCAGAATTAGGAGTAGGCATATATTCCAGAAATTCACCTGGATAAATAGAGATAAATAATTTGTGACAATGAAATGTTTGTTTTCTATATAAACATCAGTGCATTAAAAATATTTAGATGAGAGTGAGGAAGTGCACTCACAGGAATCACAGAAAACTACAGCAAGTGGGAAGCCATTTGGCCAATCCACTCCTGTGTCAGGTATTCAAAAGAGCTATCTAGTGAGACCCGCTCTCCTGGTCTGTCCCTACAGCCCTGCAAATTTTCCTTATTCAATTACTATATTCATCCACTTCCTATTTGAAAATGATTATCCTGTCTGCTTTCCCCACATTTTCAAGCAGTGCATTGCAGATCATCATAACTTGATGCAGCAATTTATTTCATGTGTCGCCTCTAGCTCTTCTCCTGATTACTTTAAATCTGTGACCTCTGGTTACCAACTGTGCTGTCACTAAAAACAGTTTCTTCTCATTTACTCCATCAACTTCCTTCATGATTTTGAACACCGCTGTCAAATCTTGACTGAACCTTCCCTGCCCCAATGAGAACAATCACATTTTCACTTATCTTTCCAATGAAATAAAATATTTTATTCCTGATTTATTTGATAATCTCCTCTGCACCCTCTTTAAAGCTTTGACATTATTTCTAAATTTGGTGACCAGAATATCTTTTTTAAATTCATGGCTCAGGATATGCGTATCTCCGGTTGGACCAGCATTTATTGGCTATCCCTATGTGTCCTTGAGAAGGTTGTTAAGTACTGTCTTCTGGAACTGCTGGAGTCACGTGGTGTAGGCACACACACAGTGCTATTAGGGTAGGCATTCCAAGATTTCGACTGAGCAACAGTGAAGGGATAGCAATATAGTTTCAAGTTAGGATGCTGATGTCATTGAATCTTAGAACACCCACCCTAATAGCACTATGGTATTCTCAATTGGATTCTCTCTTGTTGGAGATGGTCATTGCCTCACAACTGTGTGGCAAAAATGTTACTTGCTACTTACCAACCTACATCTGAGTGTTGTTCAGGTCTTGTTTAATTTGGACACAGATTGTTTCAGTATCTGAGGAGTCACGAATGGTGTTGAACATTATGCAATCATTAGCAAATATCCCTTCTTCTGACCTTATGATGGAGGGAAGATGATTAATATAGCAGTTGAAGGTGGTTGCTTTAGGATGTTATGCTTAGAAACTCCTGCAGTGATGTCTTACATCTAAGATGATTGGCCTCCAACACCTACCACCTACAGCAAATGAATCAGATCTAAGCTCTTTGGTCCTACTACATCCAGTTGTGAATGGTGGTGGATAATTAAACATCTCACTAGAAGTAAAGGAGAATCTACAAATATTCCCATTCTCATGCCAGGTTTAACTTCAACCAGTGGGAGCTTTTCTCCTGATTTCCTATTTTTCTTCAGCTCCTTGATGTCATACTTGACCGAATGGTTTTTAATGTTAAGGGCAGTCACTGTCACCCTATTTCTGGAATTAAGCTGTCTTGCCTAGGTTTATAATGAGGGAGCTGAGTGGGACTGGTGGAACTCAAACTGAGCATTAGTGAGTACGTTATTTGTGCTGCTTAATAGCACTGTTGATGACACCTGCCATCACTTTACTGATGAGCAAAAGTACATTGATGGGTGGGAATTGGCCAAGTTGTATTCCCCCTACTGTTTGGGGATAGGACATGCCTGGGCAATTTTCTACATTGCATCATTGTGATAGCTGTACTGGAAAGCTCGGCTAGGGGAGGGGCAAGTTGTGAAGCACATCTTCAGTACTATTGCTGGAATGTTGACAGGCCGAATAGCCCTTGCAATATCCAGTACCTTCCTCCTTCCTTAATATTAAATGGAGTGAGTCAAATTAGCTAGAAGTTGTCATCTGTGATGGGAGACCTTAGGAGGCGGCTGCGATGGATCATCCACTCTGTACTTCTGGCTGTAGGTGCTTGCAAATAGCTTCAGCCTAATCTTTTGTATTGATGTGCTGAGTTCCCCATCATTGAGAATGGGAATATTTATAGATTCTCCTTCACTTCTAGTGAGATGTTTAATTATCCACCACCATTCACAACTGGATGTAGTAGGACCAAAGAGCTTAGATCTGATTCGTTTGCTGTGGGATTGCTTAGGCTTGTCCATTGCACGTTGTTTATGCTGTTTGGCAAGCAAGTAGTCTTGCATTATAGCTTCAACAGTTTGATGCCTCATTTTTGGGTGAAACTGGTGTTGCTCCTAGCATGCCCTCTTCATTCAACCAAGACTGATCTCCTGGCTTGGCTGTAATTTTAGAGTGGGTCATGAGTCTGCAGTTGAAAACAATTCTGCCCACAGAGTCTCATCACTACTCAGCCTTGAGGTGCCATGTCTGCTTGAAGTCTATCTTATTCAGTACAGTGGTAGTACCACACAGTGGTAGAACGTAATCTCAATTTGAAGATGGCCCATTATCTCTATAAAGGCAGTGCCATTGTAGCTTTTAGTGACATTGTTGTAGACAGATGCATTTGCTACAGGTAGTTTGGTGAAGACAAGGTCCCTCACTAGCTGCCTCAGGCCCAGATTCGAAGCTGTGTCCTTGAGAACAAGGCCAGCATGGCTAATGCTAATGAACCACTCTTGGATGTGGACATTGAATCCTCCCACACAGAGTACATTTATTGCCCTTTCCAACCTCAATGTATCTTCCAAGCGATGCTCAACATGGAGGATAACTGCTTCATCAGCTAAGGGATGGGGTAGAGACACCATAGCTGCTAATCAGCATGGGGTGTCCTTGGTCATGTTTGGCCTGATGCCATGAATACTGGAGTCAAAATTCCCATGGATACTCCCTCACAACTATATACCATTATGCCATCATCTCTGCTGGGTCTATCTTTTTGGTCGGACAAGACACACCAAAGGACAGTGATGGTAGTGACTGGGACATGATCATTCTCACAGAATCATACCTTTTTGAAAGAATCATATCTTTCAGAGAACATCAGGCTGATGCTTCTGTAGTCTGTGGAACAGCTCTCGCAGTTTTTACAAAAGCTCTGAGATCTTAGTGAGGACAAATGTGCAGACTTTATAGAGCTCTTGTATGCAAATATTATTTCTGGTGCCTTGGTTAAAGCTGGGTGGTCTACATATGAACATACAAATCAGTAGCATGAGCAGGCATTTGGCCCTTTGAGCCTGTGCTACTGAGCAGTATGATCATGACTGACCTGAAATTATCCTCACCTCCACATTCCTGCCTGTGATAACCTTTCAACTCCTTTCTTTTAAAGAATCCATCTGCCTCTACGTTAAAATATTCAAAGACACTGCCTTTTGCTGAAGAGGGTTCCAAGCATCTCATCTCTCGGAAAAAAAACACATCTTTATCTCTGCCTCAAATAGGCAATGTCTTATTTTTAAACAGTGACTTGCTGGTCTGTATTCTTCCACCAAAGTCAACATCCTGTTCACATATACCTTGGCAAAACCTCTCAGAATCATGTTTATTGCAATTAAAACTCAGCTCTTACTCTTACTAATGCTAATGGAAATCAGCCATTCAGTTTCCCTGTAGCAGGAAGAACATAAGAGCAAAGTGTTACTAACATGGAGAGTTACTGCAGAATTCCAAAATGTGGAGGGATCTAGATGTTCTAATACACGAGTCACAAAAAGTTAGTGTGCATGTTCAGCACATAATTAAAAAGGCTCACAGAATGTTATCCTTATAAAAAGTAAGGATGGTATGCTTCAGATTTTTAAAATTCATTTGTGAGCTTTGCTGGCTAGGCCAACATCTCTTCCCAAACCCTATTGTACTTGAGAAGGTGGATGTGATCTACTTCTTGAACTACTGCAGTATTTGTGGCATAGGTCAACCCATAATGCAGTTAGGGAGGGTGTTCCAGATTTTGACCCAGAGACACTGGAGAAACTCTGCAGAGTTTCTTGCAATTTCCATTTTTGAATCAGATTCCCAGCATCCACAGTCCTTTATGTTATTCCAGACCATTAACACCTGATATTCCCAGCAAGTCAAGTGCAGGATTGCGCTGTATGATGGAAAGAAGTTTAGTTTTAGTTGAGTCAGGAAGGATGCCACTGACGTAAAGTCATCAGAAATAAACCACACATTCTATCAAGTGTAGTGATAAAACTGATAACTTCAGTGTGCTATTGGGTGCAGCCTTTTCTGAGAAATGTTAGGTTTTTAATCATTGCCGAGAAGTTTGAGGGCAGCAGTTTCATAGCTTCTCTATAAATAAACTACAGATGCACTGGAGTCTCCAGATACTGTTCATGTCCTATTTTTGCTCTGGCACATTACAGTTTTATGGGCTCTGCAGATTATTTATTTTTAGTTTGACAGTAATTAAACATTTGAACATCATTGATACAGGCTGCACTATTTCCACTTAAAGTGTTTTTTTTTGTAAATGATCCTATAGTTAAAGTAATTTGATTTCAATTATTTATGAAATAAAGTGCAGAAAAGACAAAACAAACTGTTCAATCTTTTGTTCAAACACAGATCATATGGTTTTCTGGGGGAAAAAAAACTTCCGTAATCCACTCAGTCACAAAATGGTAACTAAAGGAAGCATTTCACAAGATTTCTCTGAAAACATTTCAGTGAAACTAAGGGTATCCCTTCAATCTTCAATCTGCACCACTCGGCTTCAAGCAGATACACCCCTCAGGTGAGTTATGTATCATGCATAGAGAAAACATATCCCCTAGACATTCAACTATAATCCTTCAATCCCATTCCCCTCATGATCACAATATTCTGCTGCTATCTGCAGGTTAGTGGTGGAAACAATGGGAAAATGGTGTTTTATGCTCACACCCTTTCAAGATTTGGGGTTTCATTTTCTCTCCATGTTTGAGAAGAGTACCCCTTCTTGCCTACTAGATCTAAGTTTAAGGTGGAGACTAGATGTCAGTGTGGTGAGAAATTCTCTGTAGTTATATCAGACCATTTTTAAAAATTGCATAATGTATTTAAAAATCTGTAGATTGCCTGCCCTTTCTTTTTAGTTGTAGCAGCAACAGTCCCACTATAACTTTCCTTTGGTGGAGTAATGAGAAGTTTTGACACCACATTATTAAAGACACCTGTATGAAGCTAGCTGAGGACAAAGGCAGCAGGAGACGGGGAGGAAGCGGGGAAATCCCAATAGAACCATCCTGGGGTGAAAGCAACAACCTTGATGAGCTGATGACCTTTTCCAGTTCCACATTGTTTGCTAGGAACTGAAACCAAATTATCAAGTTTAAGTGGCAACGCCTTTTGAGTTTATTCCACAGAGAGAAGAACAACTTGCTTCTTGTCTTAGTTGAAGCCTTCTTATCTTGCTGTCATCTCTTCTGTTTTGTGGTCACAGATCAAAAATATTGCTAGTTTAATCGGGCTGTAAACTACTTTGTAAATTAACGTATACTTTAGACTTGGAGAGAAGTTGGTCTTTTTGTCCACAGAAAGGTAAACATTGAGAGGATTTGATATTTTTAAATGAACAAATGGATTAGATTCTACTAGTTTGGATACACTGTTTGAATCACAGGGGTTAGAGACAACCAGGGTCATGCATGCAAATTACACGAGCATCAAATTAGGTTCTGTGTAGCCTTATCCTTCCATAGAGGAACTGGTTGTTTACATTATTGCAGATAGCGGCTTTGGGCTTTTATTGTTTTGCTGTGGGTTCTCTAATCTAGTGAATTCTATTGCATTTTATCTTTTTTAACTTCATATTCTTAACACATCTTATTTGTGGTTTGCAGCCTGATATATAGTCTAGCAAAAGTTATACATTCAGTCATTGGAGGGATCATGAGAATGCAAATCACATTTTTAATACACAATTCACAATGAAGGCATTGGAGAGTACACAGAAACCTCTCAACTCTCAACCAGCTGACCCTTCAAGTACTATCTGCCCAGCATGTGACAGAATCTGCAGATCAGCACCAGATTTAGCAATCACCTCAGAATCCAGCAAATTGCAATGGAAAGAGTTAAGCTTTAATTCCAAGGGGCTGCTTAAGAAAAGAACACTTGTCATTTTGTTTTCAGATTCTTCCATTCTGCAAATTTTGTACATAATTCCAACTCTATTTTGTGTTTTATTCTCTTTTTCTTCCCTTCACCAATGGAGATTGCTGTCTAGTCTTCTAGGTTTGAACATAAGGGGTTGTAGAAGCTAGTACACTGTGAAGTTTCCACTTCTAGTGATCTTACTGTTGGCTATACATATTGTATATTACTTCTTGGCAAAATGTAACACTCAGCTTTTTGTGGAGCTTCAATCATCAGAATTCTGTGATCCAAGAATTAGGTCATTTGGCAGAACTTCCACTGGCTACTTATCCCCAGAAACATCATCCATACCTATGACAACCCTGATTGAGGGGTACAGATATAAAATGATACATATAACACATTCTTTTCAAAACATTGTTCTTTTCTGACATGACAACACAAGAGTACCATTTCTTTTTTGCCATTATAGAAAGATTTATTTCATCAAGTTATCCTGGTTAGCTGTGTACAAATGCAATAATCTAATACTAGTTACATCAGCTATACAGGTTCATCTTGAGAATGGTTAGCCTTCTATAAAAGTCACGGACCTAAGCTTATACCACAGGAAGTAGCCATTTGGCCTAGTGCCTTTTAAAGAATTATCCATTAGTTCTACTCCTGCTTTATTCCCCATAGTCCTGCAATTTCCCCTCCTCCATTAGTTATTTTCCATACATAGAATTCACCATCTATCTTTTTAGAAGATACTGAAAGTCTAAGTTGAATTACAGATTTATTCAATTTAAACATGTATTATGGCAGCTTGAAAATTGAATGCCTAAAATTCAAGTACCACAAAATGTACAACAAAAATTTTTACCTTGAGTTTAGGCTAGCTTTGTGTATGTATAGCTGGAATGCTGAGCATTAACAAAAATCAGAATGTTTCTGGGGCATTAGTTACTCCATAAGACATTGTGTATCATAGACTACAGGTTAAAACCAAAATTACTGAAACCAACTGTACAGAATAACTGCAAATAACTATTTGACAGTTCAGCCACCTTGGCAATGGATCCTATCAAACCTTTCATTGCTCTGTAGATAAAAGTCTACACAATATATATTTTTAAATTTGCATAACCAATTTTAATGGTGCTACTTATAAACTTTTTGCAAATTTAAAAATAGTTCTTTAAAATTCATAAACAAAAAAGTGAGGTTAGGAAAGATTAATATGCATGTGCACAAGTTACATAAAAATAAAACTAGGTTGGATGTCAACTATGGAATAAATTGTTGGGCTGTGCTGTAAATAGAAATTTATTATGAAGGTATGAAAGGGAATTGAGCAATTTCTGAATTTGGTGAGACATTGGCGGCTGAGTCTCCCGACCACTGAATTCTTCCGGAATTTTTGATCACCTTTGGAAATCACAGAAGTCCTTTCCAAAGATTTCCTTCTCTTTAAGTTGGTCCGAGGGTTTTCTTTAGTGTTAAGGTGGCATGGTGGCTCAGTGGTTAGCACTGCTGCCTCACAGCACCAGGGACCCAGGTTCAATCCCACCATTGGGTGAGTATCTGTGTAGAGTTTGCACATTCTCTCTGTGTCTGTGTGAGTTTCCGCTGGTTGTTCCAGTTCCCTCCCACAGTCCAAAGATGTGTAGGTTATGTGGTTTGGCCATGCTAAATTGCCTGTAGTGTCCAGGGGTGTGTATGTTAATTGGATTAGCCATGGGAAATACAGGGAAAGGATAGGGGGTTGGTCTGAGTGGGATGCTCTTTCGGAGGGGTGGTGTGGACTTGTTGGGCCGATTGGCCTGTTTCCACACTGTAGGCATTCTATGATTCCTCTGGAGATTCTATTCTTGACTGGGGAAGTATGGTAAACATAAGAGGTTTTATGATGTGTCAGTCATGGCTCAGTTGTAGCATTTGAGTTAGAAGGTCATGAGTTTCAAGTCTGATTTCAGGACATAAAGGCAAGAATCAATGCTCCAATTTAAAAGTGGAATTTTCAGAAGAGATGCTAAACTGAAGTTCAATCTACCTTTTCAGATGGAAGGTCCTCCAGCATTACATGGAAGAGGAGCAGCGATGTTGTCCCTAATATTCCAGACTGTATTTATTTCTAAAACATCACAAACATGCTCCTTCTGGTCATTATCACGTTGCTGTGTGTGGGAACTTGCTGTATAGAAATGGGCTGCTTTTTCCTGTCTGTAAAGTGATTTGGGACATCGTGTGCTCATGAAGGCGTTATATAAATTCAAGCCTATGTCTTCCATAAGTTGTACCTTGACAAAATGTGATCGGTTTGATGAAATATCTGGTCCTTTCCCTGCCTTTTTCTGTACGTGATCCTATACAACAAAAATACATTCATACAAATTACAAGCAGAAAGGCCATTTGTGCCTTCAAGCCCACTCCCCCATTCAATAAGATCGTGGCTGATCTGTTTATGTTCCACAATCCCATCTATCCCTAATAACATTTGGTTCTATTGCCGAACAAGAATCTATCCATCTCAACCTTAAAGATATTCAAGACCCTACTTCAACTGCATTCTGAGGCAAGAGCTGCAAAGACACATGTATCTCAGAGACCGCTGGCTATACCTACATACTAGGTAGATCCAGAAAGGATGCACCTGATGACTGAGAGTCCAGAACTGGAAGTTTAGGGATAAGGAATAAGCCATTTAGGATTAAAATAAGGAGAAAAGTTATGCACCGAGAGAGTGGTGAACATTCCCTGCCACAGAAAGAGGTTGAAACCAAAACCTTGAATGCTTTCAAGAAGGAATTACATATAGTTCTTAAGGCCAAAGGATTGAAAGAGCATGGGGAGAAAGCAGGAATAGGGCACTGAGTTGGACGATCACCATGATCATATCAAATACTGGAACAGGCTCAATGGGCTGAATGGCCTTCTTCCTCTCCAATTTTCTGTGCCTATATCTGTGTCAAACTTTTTGTGACTCATAATCCAGGCCACCAGTATCCATCTACACCTTGGAATTCTATAGTTGTTCACCATTTAAATATTACTCTGCTTCTTTATTCTTCCTGTCAAAGTGAATCTCACATTTTCCTCACATCATACTCCATCTGCCAAATTTTTGCCCACTCACTCAACTTATCTATAATCAGTCCTCGATGTGTCATCTTTTCCCTATTTTTTCCTATATGTCTTTGTATCATCTACAAATTTAGCCAACTTGCTTTCGAACCCCTTATCTAAATAATTGGTGCAGATTGTAAAAATTTGAGTCCCCAGCGCATATTCCTGCAGGACCCCACTCATTACATCCTGCCAATCAGAACAAGTCACCTTAATACATACGCTGTTTTCTGTCAGTTCCTCAACCCTCTATCTACGTTAGTATATAACCCCGATACCATAAGCTCCCACTTTGAGCAATAGTCTTTATTGTGGAACCTTGTCAAAGCATTCCGGAAATTCAAATGAATCAAGAGGCTCTGTTTTATCCACAGCAGATGTTACTCCTTCAAATAATTCAAATAAATTGGTTAAATACAATTTCATTTTTCAAAATTATGTTGACTCAATCCAATTAACATGATATTATTCAATTGATCAGTTATAACCTGTTACTGATTGGCTTTAACACCCTTTCCATGACAGTCATTAAGCTAACCATCTGATAGTTTCTGGTTCTCTGCCTCCCTCCCTTCTTCAAGAACAGTGACACATTTGATTATTTACAGATTCTAACAAATTTTGTAAAATTAACATGAACATACCTGTGCCTCATCATTCACCTTAAGACAAAGCCCATCAGCAACCAGGGACTTAGCAACCTGCAGCTCCATCAGTTTGCTTAGTATTGTTCCCCTAATGGACATAATTTCATCATGTTCATCTCTTCCTTCAAGCAGGCAATGCTGGTATTTGTTTTGTATCCTCTATAGTGAAGACATATGTGAAATACTTATTCGCAACATCTCCCATTTTGTAATTATCTACTACTAACTTGCCATTCTGTTGAAGTTGATTCAAGCTTTGGATAAATGATCAAATATTCAACCTTTAGATCTGAACTTTGTAATTGACTACATAGAGATTTCTCCAGTGATTCGGGGAGATTTCAATAAACATTCATATATGAGAATGTCATGCAATATTCACCACTGGCTGGGATGGGTACAGCTATAACACTCAGGAAGGAGTCATTGTTGGGCATCCCTGCCACTGCATTTAATATGTACACCTGCAATATATCAGTCGTATATGTCGTGTACAGGATACACTGCAGTTACTCTTCAAGATTACTTTGGTAGCATCTTCATGGCTTGAAATTATTGCAACTAATCAGAATCAAAGCAGAAATTTCATCAGAACACCTTTATCCAAGAACCATAACATTCTTACTTCAACACTAGTTTCTTAGTTATCGTCTTACCTAACACCTTTAGCACAAGAACTGCAGTAGTTCAAGGAGAAGGACCAACACAACATTATAAGGATGATTCAGGAATGGTATCACTGAATGTGCCCTTGATAGCAATGATGCATTGAATACTTTGCTTTGTCAAGCAAATCGTACACTGGATTTCCAATTGATCACTTCATCTAAATGTAACGTGCAAAGTTGTAATTTATGTCAGTTCACATCAGTAGTCATGACATGATTACATTGCTTTCTTCTAGTCATGCATAACTGTCAAGTACCTGGATGCAATGAGGGCAGGTTATTTTGATCCAGTGTAATCCTTTCTTGAAGCAAAATCTGGTCCATGATATGCTGTTTTCAGCTCCCTACAGACCTACTTGAGAAAAGATTAACCAAACCTGCCATGAAATTACAGAATAGTTGTGGAGAGACATGGCTCATCACTTGAAGATGTGAAAGTCAAGCATTCTTTTGCGTGAATCAGATTGTGTTCAATTTAAACAGTTACTCCTGAAATACAATGAATGAGCAGAATACTGGTAAAGCTTAATTCAGAGTAGAAGTAAGTGGAAATTCAATTTCTGTCTCCCTTATGAAGTACCAAAAAAATTCAAAATCATGGTTTTTCAAAAATGAAGTAAAGCTTATGAAAATCACCCAAGTTGAATGTGTGAATTTTAACATTAAAGTGTTTCATTAAACCTTTCTTAATTATCTTCACTATTGTGAAAAAAGGGATTTACGTTCTTACAGTTTTAACTTTGGACATTTATTTACATCAAAAGATACAGTAAAGTTATCAGCAAAATGGAAATTTCATTTGGCCTACTGGAAAATAAGATTTGCAATTCCAGTACGTCTTCTTCACTGCCCGCTGCAGTTTACATAATTATTCTGTGAACGAAACAAATAATTACTTCATGTTTTAAGTGTGCTATGTTGAGCTAGTAGTGAATACTAATGAATGAGTATTTATTAAATTCAAAGCAGGTTTAAATGTCATTCATGTTTGTTTTCTGTGAATTGTTGGTTTTCAAGCTTGCGGGCCTCAGGTATTGGGCACTTTGACAGGAAAATCCAAAATCAGATCAAAATCAACAATAACTTGTAATTAAATAGCATTTTTAATGTCAGAAAACAGCCCAAGGCATTAATTATCTTAAAGGAGAAGGTGTTTAGTGAGATGGAGAGGATGGGGTGTAAGGGAGGGTAGGCAAGTGATTTCTAGAGCATACAGGGTCTTTGCAGCTGAAGACAAATCCATTGATGGTGGAGCAATTAAAATTGGGTTGTACAAAGGACTAGACATAGAGGGGCACATATATCTTAGATTATGATACTACAAATGCTTAGAGAGAGAGAGGTCATTTGAGAACAAGGACAAAAGTTTTAAAATTGTGGTCTATCTGATCTGTGAGCCAGTCATCATGCACAGTGAATAGAACTCATTATGGTGGCAGACTGGAACAGTGGTTCAGAGATCAAAATAAGTGGTCTTAGTAATGGTGCAGATGCATGGTTGGAAGTACCCTACAGGTCAATATGACACCAAGATTGTGAACTGCCTCATTCAGCTCAGAGTTGCCAGGAGAGGGATGGATATCTTGGCAAGAGAATGGAGATTGTAGTCTATGCCAAAGGTTTACTTAATATTTAATACTGAAGAGGTATATGCAGCTTAATGGGAATATGGATTTCAATTTTGTGTGGGGCTTGATGGTCATTGATCCACACCTAGACTGTGCATGCTTGGCAACCTTTCACTTAGCACAGTAAAAATGTGCAATCAAACTACTTGCATAGTTAGAGAAAGGAACAAAACAGGGATCATCTAGTTATCAACAGGTAGGTCTCAATTTATAAATCACCCAAAAAATTAGGCTGAGGAACAAGATATTTTCTAATCAACCTGTTCAGAGATGGTATTGCACACCCTCGGAGCAGATAGGACTTGAAAATGGGTCTCTTGACTCAGAGATAGAGACACTACCACTGCACCACAAGAGCCCCTTAGAAGGTCAGTCTCACTAAACAGCTATTCTTTTAAACAAATTAACCACTTTAGACACGTTTTCATTAAAACAAAAATGGTGCATCACAGCCAGGAATATATTACTTGTTAACAAGATTCAGGCACATGAAAGAACAAGAGCTAATGAAATAAAATCCAAGATGGTTGTATTTAGGGTGCAAGGTTTAAAATACTATATTTGCCCCCTTATTATTCCCATGTACACCAAAACTAACTTTGTATCTGAAGCGAGGGATGTTCGGTAATTGTAGTTGGAATTCTGTTGTTTCCACTCACAGTCAAGTACCAGAAGATGCAGAAAAATGATTACATTGAACTTATGGCATTAAAATAGGCCAATTGGTCCACCTGATCCATGGTGTTTATGCTCCATATGAGCCTTCTTACATTTTAACATGACAAACTGCCTTTCAACGTTTGCCCCCATTAAATACTGTGCCAGTTTCCACACAATCTTTAGCATGGTGGCTCAATGGTTAGCACTGCTCCCTCACAGTGCCAGGGACCTGGGTTTGATTCCACCCTTGGGCAGCTGTCCGTGTGGAGTTTGCACATTCTCCCCGTGTCTGTGTGGGTTTTCTCCGGGTGCTCCCATAGTCCAAAGATGTGCAGGTTAGGCGGATTGGCCATGCTAAATTGCTCATTGTGTTCAGGGGTGTGTAGGTTAGGTGGATTAGTCATGGGAAGTGCAGGGTTACAGGGATTGGGTAGGAGGGTCAGTTTGGACTCAATGGGCTGAATGGCCTTTTTCCACACGGTAATAATTCTATTGATTCCATAAAAAACAAAGGGCAATGTTCTCTCTGAAAACATTAACCCTCGCCTGTACTACTTTTCAGTAGGTCATGATTCATCTACGTGTCTCACCCTTTCTCCGAATCTTTCATTTCTTATGGCATTGAAAAATCCAACACCACAGTCCTGAAATATACTCAAGAACTGTGCATCCACAGCCCTCTGGGATGGAGGATTTCAGAGATTCAAAACTATCTGAGTGAAGACATTTCTCATCTCAACGATGTAGTTAATCTCTTCACTTGAGACTATGATCCTTAATTCTGGAGAAACATTAGGCTTTACTTTCAATTGACAGTGAGCAGAACGGGAAGGTCTTTCTTTTAAGAAATGTTGGTACCTGTGGATTTTTGCATCAGATTATTTCGATCAACCTGCTCAGGCATTGTGACTTCTGGGTGAGGTGGGACTTGAACCAAGATCTGATGACTCAGAGATAGAGACACTAACACTGCACCACAAGAGTCCCAGATTGTGAATATCACCTATTTGACTGTCCAATTATTTTCATGCCTGTGTGTATATGCTGCCCTTTGAAACGGCAGCATGAACGGCAATACTGGCCACATGCTTCCTCTAAGCAAGAGAGAGAATTTAATTTAGTGGTCTGACTCTGAGCTGGCTAACCACAGCCAGCGTATTGTACACAAGTAAATAAATGGTAACTTGGTGATGGGATAGTGGCCTTTATGCAGTTATTTCAGTGGCGACAGGAGAAAATAGGATGTTCCTGAAGAACATTCACTTGCAACAGTCATCTTGGAGTTGGGGGTAAGCACTTCTGGCATCACGTTTACATTTGTGAAGGTTGACTTGTTTGGTCCTGCTGTCAAAGACTGGGCCCAGTATGTGGAAAGAATATGATATTTCTTCCAGGCAAATGACATTAGGGCTGATAAAGCAATGAGCAATTCTTCTGACTGCTTGTGGAACTGCAGCATTTTCAGTTATAAGGGGCTTAACTTTCCTAGAGGTACCGAACACAAAATCTTTCTAAGAGTTGACAGAGTCGGTTAACCTCCTCTAATTCTGAGATGCTATTGGTTTTATTCAACTGCTAGAGAACCGAGGAAATCCATATTGGGATTTTTGACGAGGTTAAAATAACCCTGAATGAGGTGCTGAGAGACCATTTGGCACGTGGAATTAATGCTGTAACCATGTAGAAGTGCCTATTAGCTGAAGCCCAACTTGACTTTAAACAGGCACTACTACTGGCTTTGTCATTAGAAAATGTGGCAACTGGAGCTTGGGAGCTACAGGGCATCCCGATAGAAGGGGACTCCCTCATCTGTCCGACTGAGCTTGAGGAACACCACTTGAGTGTACACAACTCAGAGCCTCACGCAGGGCATATCCTGCGCAGAGGGATCCTAGGCCAGCCCACAGCAAAACCCCACAACAAAGCCGAGGCTCAGCCAAGTGGCTAAAACGTTCTTCAGGATCTGGGCTGGCAAGCCATTGTAGTTGCTGCTGGTATGCAGACTCAAGACAGCAAAGGAGTACAACGAGGCCTGACTTGAGTAAGAAAACTCACATGCCAGTATCCAGGACACTGCAAACCATGGAAAGTCCCCCTACGTGTAGGTTGGAATGGTTAAATTACTTAGCAGCATCCAAATCAGAACTAATTAAAATAAAAGTTTGGTTAAATGGTTACCCAGTTCCCATGGAGGTTGATATCAGTGCAGCTGTGTCTGTGGTTGCAGAATCTGTCTTCAACAGGATTTACTTAGGAATTCAACCCATAAGTTTACACAAGGCCTTAGCCAGACTAAGAACATACATTGAGAAACCATTGCAGATTAAGGGTACGACTATGGTTCTGGTCACCTATGAGAAACAGTTGGTGCAGTTACTACTGATGGTAGTAAGAGACCCTGGGCCAAGCCAATTGGCTTGATATTGGTTGAGAAAGATTCACCAGATTGGCCCAACACTTTTTGATTAGAAAATGGCTGCCCTAGTGAAGTCCTAGTCAAATACTCAGGAGTTTTTCAGGAAGGGCTTGGGCCTATCAAAGCCACTTTATATGTTGACGCTGAAGCAATTCCATCAAACCAGTATGGTCTGCACAATGGGCAGTACTGGTCGTACTGATTGTGAAGCCTGATGGCTCAGTTGCAATTGTGGGGACTTTAAGCAAACAGTAAACCACTTCTCACAGCTGGATAAATACCCGATCCCTTGCATATAGGACTTGCACGCAAAGTTGGTGGGGTGGGGGTGCTGTCCTTTATGAAGCTGGACATGAGCTACGCCCACCTGTAATTGTGACTGGATGAGGAGTCCCAGAAGTACGCCACAATTAATACCCATAAGGGTTTATACCTATATACAAGACTGTCATTTTGGGATATCATCGATGTGCACCCTTTTCCATTGGATCATGGAGAACATGTTACAAGAGGTACCCAAGTTTGCCATTTACCTGGCTGATGTACTAATAACAGGGAAGAGCAATAAAGGGCACTTGGACATAATGCTTAAATGTTGCTCCCAGTCAGGCATATGCCTTAGAAGGGAAAAATGTGTAATCCAGGTGCCCCAAGTGACCTACTTGGGTTACAGAGTGATCAAAACCGGGTTATATCCGTTGGAAGATAAAGGGAGGGCGATCAAAGGAGCCTTGGTCCTAATGTCTGTACCAGAGCTTTGGTTATTCCTTGGGTTAGCAAAATATTGTGGAAAATTCATACATAACCTGTCCTCCATCTTCGCACCCTTACACCTGCTATAGACAAAGGGTCAGCCTTGTAAATGTGCATGTAGCCATGAAGTGGCCTTTGGGGGATGTGAAAAAGCAGCTATCATCTAAGATAACAAGGTGTAGAGCTGGATGAACACAGCAGGCCAAACAGCATCAGAAGAGCAGGAAGGCTGATGTTTCGAGCCTAGACCCTGAAGCTCTACACCTTGTTATCTCAGATCCTCCAGCATCTGCAGTTCCTACTATCGTCATCTAAGGTGTTGGCTCACTACAATCTGAAACAAGAGGCAATGCCCCCCCCCGCCATGGTATCAGGGTAGTGTTACCTTACACTTGTTGTCCAATGGAGAGGAGTGTGCGGCAGCGTATGCCAAACACAAATATGTCCATATAGAGAAAGCAGGTTTAGCGGTCATCTTCAGTGTGAGGAAGTTCCACCACTACTTCTACGGACGGGGATTTGTCATAGCAACAAATCACAAACCCCTGCTAGGGCTACTGAAGGAAGACGAGGCAGTGCCACTCATAGCTTCCATTAGAATTCAGCGTTGGGCCCTTATTCAGGCACAGGTAAGTTAGAACGTGCACTTGCTTTGAGCTGCCTCCTACCAGCAGATATTCCACCAGCGATGCCTCACGGAAGAGTCTGTTGTGGTTTTAAACTTCCTGAACACCCTCCCAGTCACCGCTGGCAATATCTGAATGTGGACACAAAAAGATCCTTGCCGAGTGAAACTAAAACAGCTGGTGATAATGGGGAAAACAGAAGGGCCATCACAACCAGGGCTGAAAGCTTTCTGGACCCAGATCACTGTACAGGATGGCATGGGGAGCAAAGGTGATTGTCCTGAGTTAAGATTGCTGTCAGATACTAGCCAAACTCCATCAGGGTCATCCAGGGGTTTCCAAGATTAAGATGCTAAGAAGAAGCTATTTCTGGTGGCCAGGGTTGGATGCCAACACAGCTGCATTGGTGGGGCAGTGCCCTGAGTGCCAACAAGGACAAACATTGCCACTAGCAGCATCCGCATATTCACAGGAATGGCTGGGTAAACTGTGGACTTGGTTGCATGTCAAATATGCAGGTCCTTTCATGGCTCAATATTCTTGGTCATTGTGGACACCCATTCAAATCGGTCAGACATACATAAAGTTAATTCTGCAAACTCAGGGACGACGATTGAGAAGCTGCGAGCATCATTCGTGATACACAGACTCCTGGAAGTACTGGTCACGTACAATGGGATGTCATTTACCGACAGGGAAGTCGAATATTTCCTAAAGTCAAATGGATTCAGCACATAAGGACAGATCCATACCATCTGTCATCCAATGGTCTAGCGAAAAGAGCAGTCCAAATGTTGAAGACAGATTTAAAGAAGCAACCTACAGCGTTAACTGATACCAAACTGTGCCGGTTCCTGTTCGATTATAGGACCACCCCACTTGCAACACCAGAGATAATTCCAGCAGAGTTGCTGATGGGGAGAAGACTCCGCACCAGGTTAAACCTGATACTCCCTGACCTGGTAGTTGAAGGGATAGGGGTATAACGGCAGCAGGAATACAAATGCTGGCCACATTCCTCCTCTAGGCGAGAGAGACAATTTAGTTCAGGGGTCTGACTCTGAGCTGGCTGACCACAGCCAGTGTACTGTGCAGGAGGTAATAAAGGGTGAGTTGGTGACAGGATACCAGCCTCTGTGCAGTTCTCTCATCCCTTCTCTGCTGCAAAGCAGTGGAAGACTCACTCATCTTACTGCTTGCACTTTGCAGCCATATTCTGCCTCCATCCAATGCTTATTGTCAGTAATTGGGTGCCAAGTTCACGATAATTAGAGTATTTACATTTCAAGATTGGTGCAGATTTGGGACCCAGTAATTATTCAGACGCTGGGTTCTTAAACCAAATTGTAATGCAAGCCCTTCCTGTCAGCATCTATTGCTCAAAGCCTCTAAGAACCAAAAATATTTCAAGAAAACTGAAGTCTCACTGGAAATTCCAGTTGACCTCCTTCCTTCAAACCTCCATTGCCTGGACATTGAAGATCCAGGGATTTTCAATATTTCTCACAATGTACAAATACACACAAACTCAGTCAGACCAAGTTGACTTCAGTTCCTCTAAGAGGGCAATAATGATGAAAAGCAGGCATGTTTATTTAAAAGCACAATACATAAATAAGTCAAATTGGCATACAGATATCTGGTTCAGGTTGTTGCACCACAAAAGCTACAAGAAGCATAAATTTGCAAGTGTACAGCATTTTCCTGCCTTTTGTTAGCAGTATGGAACAAGAGAGAGAAAATAAATCCACTTAGCATTTTTATTTAAGAAGAAATTAATTACATCATCAAATGCCAAATAGGACAAAGAGCACTGAGTGTTTAAAGAATTGGATAGAAGATATTTGATAGACCATAAGTGGCCAGCCACAGGGATTCACAAGTTTTAACTTAAAAAGAACATACATTTAGCTAATGAATTACTATACATCTTGCACAAAGGAATTGCAAGTACTGCCGTTAAACACGTTTACACAGAAACCGTGCTGCACTGGACCAGAATGGAATGAATGACATGATTAATTTGTAAATTATGACACTTTGCTGATGTGCTTAGGTTCCTCAATAACATAATTGTCATAATTGTTGAAAACCAACAACACACAAAACACTTAAGTCTGATGCTTATATTTAAATTTTAAACATCTCTCTCAAATCAAAGTGCCCTCACTGTTCCATTCAAGTTTGGAAATTACAGCTAACATCATAGAAAGTCGCGACACAGCCTTGGTCTCATTTGTTGCTAATTTGGCCACTGTTTCTTATTCTACTGAGTTGCTTGCTTCTTCTTCAACGTCACCCTTGGCAGTTTTTGAGATTATGTCAATCCATCTATTTTGAAGCTCTTCATCATCTGCACTAAAATAAAAGATCTGTTGGGACTGTCTCAGCTTGAAAGAATGCTTCTTCTCAATCGTATCAACGGAACTAGGAAGTTCAATCTCATAGCCAGGCAAGGGGATAGTACGGGCATTTTTTCCATCCTGCAAAGAAACATCCCCATAAAAATACATGAAATAGTTTTTAAAAAGCAACAGATAAAAGCTTGAGCACACTATCACTGTCCACTTTTCAAATTCAATATGGAGAAATTCAGATCCACATCATCCAGAAAAAAGTCAACTTCATTGCGTTAACAATGCACAAAGCCTCCAATATATACACAATCTGTGCAGGCCTACTTTCAGAATGGAAAATATAAAGCTTAATTTAGTTTCAGAAATTCTAATGGCAAATATAGCCTCCAAATTCTCAACTGCTGTCAGAAAAAGAAAATAATGTCACTGTAAGGTTACTTCATTTATTTCAAAAGCATTGCAATTCATTTCAAATTATTTAAGTTTTTGAAGACATAACCCTCTGCTTCAAACTACAGCAGAGGACATTTCATCATCTTTCAGAAAAGTGAATTATTCTATGACCTTAACTAGCTTCTTCTTTTTGGTTAAGAATGATCAATAAATTTACTTCCATAAAATGCGGTACATCATGCAAATTTTGCAAACTGCAAACTTCAGATGGTTAAAAATGTGGTATGAAAAGCAGTTAATTTTGCATGTAAGCAAATATTTTCCCAAGACACAAAAATGCAACCTAATTCATTGAAACAAGTGTAAATATTTCAGATACTACACAAACTGGCATAGAATTTCACTTCTCTGATGGACACAGTCATTGGACTCTAAACATTAACACTGCTTTCTTCCCATAGATGCTACCAGATCTGCTGAGTTTTTCCATCAATTTCTGTTTTTGTTTCAGAATTTCACTTTATTGGTACTGAAGTAAGATTCATCAGGTGTCCTGCATCTGGAATGAGATGCAAGTCTCTATATCCTTAAGCAATGTGACACCAACATTTACATCTTAATCGGACATACATATATCAAAGTGCAAATCTTAGGATTTTAGGGTTATCCTTCGTTTCATGCAAAAAGATATATGGAAAGACCTAGAACTTTCTATGAACACTTACCTTCACTGCCTTTGAAATGCTAGGTAGTTTTAGAGCAATAGTTTTAAAATAAAATACACATTTTCATCCGCTAACAATATTGTGCTGATAGAGAAATCTTTCTTTCCTCTGTTCTATCAACTGGATGCTAAAATTATAGTTTTAACAATCCCTGAAGGTTGTAAATTCAACCAATTTGTTGATATGTTACTGAATATACAACTTAAAATAGCTACTAAGGTTTCCTAATAGTTGAAAACATTTATCCAAGGAATCACCCTTGAATTCAAAATTGAAAGCCGAATAGAAAATTTTCAAGTTGAAGAATAATTACATTAGTGAGCAAAGATAGCATTAAAAATGTCTGAATTACAGCAACTGCCACTCCCTATGCAAGTTCCATTTCCCTTGGAAATGCTGGTTCTAAACATTTCCAATGGCCCCAACACCCACACCACTGTATCTTGAAGAGATGGTTTCTTTTTGCAATCACTGGGAAGATGAGACATATTATTATCAGGGTGTAATCTGAAGCCATTGTGTGCAATCAAATTCGAGACAATGGGCAGAATCTTCCCAGCCCCTGAATGATGTATAGTACTAGCAAGAAAGTTGAGAAACTTATGTGAGATGGCGAGCGAAGAGCTTTCTGGCATCAAGTGCAAAATGTCGCATTTCCAAACCAAGTGCTGGACAGAGGGATGAGATTTTCACTAGTGAGCAGTGGAAGGCCTATTCCTGTACTTCAACATCTCAATGATTACCCAACCTTGCCTGATAAAACTGAAAACAAAATATGCTGGAAATAACTTTGGGTGAGGCAGCATCCATGGAGAGACAGCAAGCAAATGTTTTGAGTCTAGATGACTCTTCATCAGAGCCTGCCTGATAACATGCAGTTTCTCATTCTTCCAACCACTGGATAGAAACTAGATAGTGACAACTTCCAACATGCAAGTCAGAGTGGTAGCCACTATTACTGCTCACTCAGTTTGTGGCAGGTTTGATACACACAGCTTCGTTGCCTTGTCATTTTCTGCTTTGCCCCCTCAGCCACAATTTAAAGGCTCAGTATCTCTGTCTTGCCTTTCTGCTCAGTGCAGACAAAGCCAGACAGTTTG
>NC_063347.1:25604435-25607224 GCF_021869965.1 Rhincodon typus
GCACCTTCTTTATAGGGCTCTGCACAGTACAATGTGAGGTTAAATGTGACTAAACTCTAGAGCCAGAGCTCTCAGGTAATGTTGAGAGGTGAAGACATAATTCTGATTGATGTGTTGGAATGTAGAGATTGGCTGGCCAGTGTGTCCCAGGAAGAAACAGTTTTGGGAGTAGGATGTGGGTTGGGCCCTCTCGCCTTGCCAAAGACAGGTTGTGTTTCCTTCTTATATGTGTAACTTGTAAATGTGTGCTGCAAATGGAAAATTGTTTTTGTTCCTGTTAGAGTGAAGGGTAAGGCTGGTAAGATTAAGGAACAATGGATGAATAAAGATATTGAAGATCTAGTCAAGAATAAAAGAGAATCTTATTTTAGATATAGACAACTTGGTTGAATTGAATCTCTTAATTAATATAAAGAGACATTCTTAAGAGAGAAATCAGGAAGGCAAAGAGGGGAATATGAGGTATCATTGGCAGATAAGGTTAATGATAATCCAAATACATTACAAATACATTAAGAGCAAGGGATTACATTAAGAGAGGGGGTAGGGTTTCTTAAAGATCGAGGAGGTTGTCTTTGTGTTGAACCCCAAGAGATGGGAGAGATCCTAAATTAATATTTTGCATCAGTTTTTACTGTGGAGAAAGAATTGGAGTCTAGAGAATGTAGGGAAATAAACAATGATGTTTTAAAAACAATTCACATTACAGAAGAGGAAGATCGGGAGGTATTAGAGAATATAAGGGTGGATAAATCTCCGGGACCTGATCTAATGTATCCCAGAACGTTGTGGGAAGCGAGGGAGGAAATTACGAGACCCCTTGCAGAAATATTTGCGTCATCTATAACTACGGGTGAGGTGCCTGATGACTGGAGGGTAGCTAATGTTGTACCTTTGTTTAAGGAAAGTTCTAAAGAGAAACTAGGCAACTATAGAACTGTGAGTCTGACTTCGGTTGTGGGTAAATTGTTGGAGGGGATTATAAAAGATAGGATTCATGAATATTTGAAGAGGCAAAAATTGCTTAGGGACAGTCAGCATGATTTTGTGCGAGGAAAATAGTGTCTCACAAACTTGATTGAGATTTTTGAGCAAGTTAGCAAAGAGATTGATGATGGCAGAGTAATAGCTGTTTATTTGGAATTTAGTAAGGCCTTTGACAAGGTTCCCCATGGTAGACCAATTAGTAAAGTTAGGTCACTTGGGATTCAGGGTGAGCTTGCCAATTTGATGTATAATTGGCTTAATGGCAGGAGACAGTAATGGTGGAGGGTTGCTTTTCGAACTGAAGGCCTGTAAATGATTGGGATTGGTTCTGGGCCCTCTTTTGTTTGTCATTTATATAAATGATTTGGATGACAATATAGAAAGCATGGTTAATAAGTTTGTGGGTGACACTAAAATTGGTGGCATAATAGACAATGAAGAAGGTTTTCTAAGATTACAAAGGGATTGTGATCAATTGGACCAATGGGCTGAGAAGTGGCAGATGGAGTTTAATTTGGACAATTGTGAGGTATTGCATTTGGTGCAACAAACAAGGGTAGGGCTTATACAATTAATGGTAGGGTCTTGGGTAGTGTTGTAGAACAGAGGGACCTAGGGGTGCAGGTACATAATTCTTTGATGTTTGCATCACATAGACAGTGTTTGGTATGCTTGCCTTCATTGCACAGTCCTTTTTCAGCAAAGGAGTTGGGAAGTGATGTTGAGGTTGTACAGGACATTGGTGAGGCTCTTATGGAATACTGTATACAGTTCTGATCACCCAGTTATAGGAAGGATAATATCAAGCTGGAGAGGGTTCAAAAGAGATTTACCAGGATGTTGCCAGGTATGGAAGATTTGAAATATAAAGAAAGGCTGGATAGGCTGGGATGTTTTTCACTGGACTGTAGGAGGTTGAGAGGTGACCTGATAGAAATTTATAAAATAATGAGACGTAGAGATAGAATTAATGATAGTTGTCTTTTCCCTAGGATGGGGGGAATTTCAAGACTAGGGGACACATTTTTAAAGGTGAGAAGAGAGAGATTTAAAAAAGACAGGAGGCTTTTTTTTTTACATTGAGGGTCGTATGCATGTGAAATAAACTTCCTGAGGAAGTGGTGGATGCGGGTACAATTACAACGTTTAAAAGACATTTGGATAGATACATGAATAGGAAAGACTTGGAGGTATATGGCCCAGAAGCAGGCAGATGGGACTAGATTAGTTTGAGATTATGTTCGGCAAGGACTGGTTGGACCAAAGGGTCTGTTTCCTGTGCTTTACGACTCTGTGATGTGATCATGCCAGGAGTGACAAGAGGCAGTTTTTTTTCTGCCCCCTATCTGAGCACGCAGACTCTACTTGTGAGTGATGAGAGGCCCTTCAAAGAGCGATGCATCAATCTGACACTTACACAGTACAGGTTGACGTTATCTGTAATCACAGCTTCATGACTGTGAAATATACCCCAGTGATCCACTGTGTAGGATACAAATCATGGTCACAAGCAATCTTGATCATGTTATTGGTTATTACAGACGGATCATGGTCATCGTTGTGAGGCAGAAATAATCACAGGTCATCTTTAAAGTGGCACCTGGAGCAAGAAAACATTAAGGTAATGTAAGATCCTGTAGACAACACAGTGTGGAGCTGGAGGAACACAGCAGGCCAGGCAGCATCAGAGGAACAGGAAAGTTGATGTTTTGTGTCGGGACCCTTCTTCAGAAAAAGAACAGGGGTCCCGACCCTAAACATCAACTTTCCTGTTCCTCTGATGCTGCCTGGCCTGCTGTGTT
>NC_063347.1:25622224-25641539 GCF_021869965.1 Rhincodon typus
CTGCTCCTATGATGCTGCTTGGCCTGCTGTGTTCATCCAGCTCTGCATCTTGTTGTCTCAGATTCTCCAGCATCTGCAGTTCCTACTATCTCTGATCTGTTATGGTTTTGGCTTCCTTCTACTTCTCCTTCATATGTTGTCCATCAGCAAGATCATCCAGTGAAATATCAGGTCCCACATTGATGACACATGTTGTAAAATTGTGTATATACATTGATTGGTTTTAGAATTCCACTTTTTAGAAGCTTAGTTCTGAATTTTTGTTCTATGACCTGACATTTTCTATTCAACTGGATATAAAATACAACAAGTTCATGCTTTCAAAATTATTCCTTCAATGTATTTTTGATGACAAGCACTTATTTGGTAGATATTGTGTTCTGACTGAATAATGGGGTTAACCAATGAAATACAACAAAATCACTTACACTTTAAATTTGTTCAAGTGTAACATCTTAATTCTTTTTTATTCCTGTGACATTTTGCGATAAATTCTGTATTCAGTCCCACCTACCCTCTTAGTCTCATTGTTCCTTATACCATACAGCAATTTATTTTGTTAATTAGGGAAACAATTCATGACAGCAAATGGGAAGAAAGTAAATCAAAGCTTTATAGTGTACAAGTGCACTGTTCTTGTCAGCACACAGCTTAATCCTGTGCAACTACGTAATGTATTTCAATGAACTAGTTAGAAATCAAATCTTGAATTATTGATTTGTAAATTAATAATGATTTTTAGCTCTTACACAGATGTGGGGTTGTACTTTTAATTGGGTTCAGGGCCAACACAGAGGGCTATTTCTACATTCTGACTGCACAAATGCACTCTTTAGGCATGTCCATAGTAATGTTCAATGGTCCAGGCAATTAAAGGCAAGGAAGCAGGCTTGCTGTTCAATCAGGGCCAACAGGCAGGCTCCAAAGCTGAAAGGTCAATGGGAGGCCCTTCAGCAGTCAGGCTGACAGCCCCAGTGACTTAGGTGGGAGTTGCTGACATGAAGATACAGATAGTGAGGGACAAGAACTTGATGTTAATTTTTCAATTTTTTTCACAATTGTTTAGGTATGATCCTGGAGGTGAAATGTCTCGAAGTGATTACCAGTGGCTGCAGCCTTTATAGGACTGGTGATCTGGTGAGGTGGGAGTTTTGTGTTGGTCCCTCACATGATCTAGCCTGTTCCCTACCCTGAGCACACCTATATTGGCCTTGATTGCAGCCTGCATTGTCAGTTGGAAATCCCATTTGGTGCAGGGATGGATCCTTATATAATTCATTCTAATTGATGTATAATGGCTACCTTGGTCTTTCAGAATGTTTGAGGACCTTGTTAGGGGAACAGACACATAAGCACGTAGGAATCTATATGCCTGCCCATCTCTGGTCCAGACCTTGACCTGTTTTAGCCTGTATGTTCCAGTAATTTACTACCATGTTCCCAGATGTCCTGGATTGGACTGTTAGAGGCAGTGGAATAGTGGTAATGTCATCAGACAAGGAATGTAGAGACCCAGGCTCTGAGGCCATGGTTTGAATCCATAGCAATGGTGGGATTTGAATTCAATAAAAAATCTGAAATAAAGAGTTCGACTAATGACAACCATATGTTGATTGTCCTAAAAATTAATCTGGTTCACTAACACCCTTAGGGAAAGGAATCCAGTGTCCTTACCTGATTTAGCCTACATGTGACTTCAGACAGACAGTAATGTGGAGTTGACTCTTAACTGCCCTCTGGGCAATAAATACTGGCAGAGCCAGTGATGCCTACGTTCTCGTAATCAAACAAAAAACGGATGCCGCATATTATCAGAAAGGCAATTTACTCAACAAATGTGTCACTTGAGCTGACAAATTTTACCAATATCTAAAATGTGGAGGTTACGATGGAGTCCTGGCATGCAATTACCTATCCAGCTGTGATGTCATCTATGACAGCACACAGGGAAACACAAGGGAACATGGGACCAGTTTTTGGACAAGTCCAAATTTCAGACTCTCTCTAAAAGACTCTGCAGGATTTACGGTAGTTAACTCACTTTTTCTTTTCTTATAACCTCCCAAAATTCATCACAATGATTGAACAGTAATTTCTGTGTTCATGTTCACTCACCTCCATGATTCCTTTTCTTTTCTGCTCTGTTACATTCTCAGGTACTGGATTTGAAGGGACTGCTGGAGCTGGCAACGCAAAGCATTCCTTACACACACGGTTCTGCCGACTATTATCTGGAAATGGCTTGAATTCTGAACATTTACCACAGATAATCTGAAAAACCAACAACAGCATCCTTAGAATAGGTTACTGCCATAAAAATGTTTAATTTCCAATCTGCTTTTTTTTTTTGATTCACCCATCTTGATCCATTCCTGAATCAAAACATGTGACATGTTCACAGTCACTAGCTATATTACATTCTTTATCACTGTCACAAAATGTTTTTTTCTTCTCAGTGTTACTTTTGGCAGTATATCTGCAGAGTACAGTGAAATGAAAGCCCCTAAAACATACTTGGTATAATGCCCATTCAGTAACCAAAAAGAGACATAATGTCTCTGTCTTGTCTTAAACACTCAAAAGTCCTTGATGTTTTCAGTAGTTTTCAGTGAATTGCACAGAATTAGTGCTAAGTGTTTTGGTGGATGAACTGCAAGAGTGATATCAGCTCAAACTTATTATAAATTAATAATGATTCCCTTTAATGGTGGTTTGATTTTATTATATTTGGGAATACTGCTATAATGACTGATACTTTTACTTCTGTGACATCATTAATTTCTATTCCTCAGTTCATCTGCTGCTCAAAAATATTTCCATATCTTTGTTACATTCAGCCTTAATTATTCCAATGATCTGTGCACAACCTTCCACCTACCATCCTCGCAAACTTCAGTTTATTCAAAAAGCTTTGTTGAGCAATGCTTGATTTGGCATGCTTGTGTTCAAACGCCTCCACAGCCTTGTCCTGCCTGCCTCTGTAGCCTCCGCTCAAAGATATACATTCTTCCCAATTCTTAACTTCCTGTGCATCCTGGATTTTCTTCATTCTATTGTTAGTGGTCATGCCTTTATCAGCCTGGTGCCCACACTGCAGAATTCTTATCCTCTACTTCTTCCTTTTGTTTTAAGTTGCTCCTTAAAATACACCTCTTTACCCAAACATTTAATCACCTGTCCTAATAGCTCAGTATCAATTTTTTTGCCTGATGATATTGCTGTTAAGCGCCTTGCAATGTTTTACAACGTTACAGACTTAAAGTTCTTGCTGTTGTTGATCCAGATCTGAGAACTATTTGGTTTAACTTTCAAAATACTATGTTACCAGTACCATTCTTGTCGGAAGTTTTGTTGCTGATTAACAAATTGATTTCTACCTAGCACAGGCCGGCTGCCAACTCTAGGACACTTCCTCCTACCCTCCCCTGGAGCACAATCTCATTACTGAATACCAAGCTACTTTCCAGTCTTACCACTGATCTTCTCTCTCTCCCTGGCAATGTGAACCACATGTCTTGTATCTCAGGAGGAATGTTCATTTGCTATCCTCAAGACCCCAATTCAATAATTTAAGGTATAACTGTTTACAACCTGACACCCCTGAACGCTGTCCAGAGACTTTGGAGACTAGTAGTCTAACCACTGTAAACACAGATGCTGCTGCATTGTCTCCAAATATGAACAACCTCCACATTTTTTTCCAGCCTCCCTTTAATCGTTAACTGCCACATCACCAAAGCCTGTTGTTAGGCAAGCTTCAGAATAAGTCATGTGACTTTCTTATTTACTTTATCCTAAATTAAACACAGTCCCAAAACACAGTCTTATGAAATTTCATATTTGCAATGCTCCCAAAGTCAATGTCATACCTGTTGACTAATTCTACCATTTGTCAATATTTGCTTTCCCATTGTTGTACTATGGAATAAATTAGTAGGAGCAAATTGGTACTAAGCTAAACAAATAGAGGAATTGTGGACAAATAGACAGAAAACAATTTAAGATGTTTTTAATGACCCCAATTTGAGCATCTTTACATTTAAAACACTAAACCTGAAACAGATGGTTTGATTCACAATGCTACAGATGAATTAACTCATTGGATCCAATCAGGCTCATGATCAACAGCTCCACTTGAGGAAAATGCAAATTATCATCCAAACACTTCACAGTCGAGGCTGTGTTGTAAACATGATCTTTAGGTTTCAGATTATTTGCAAACGAACCTTCAACACACTTTTTCCACTTATTAAGAAAGTAATATTATTCCCATGTGCAACATAGTGAGAACAAGTAGTAAATAACGTTTTCTCCCCCCAAGTGGGACAAATGGGAGAAAACAGACAATAGTGTTTTTGAAAAGTGGAAGTGACTATGCTATATTAGTGAAGCAGCAGACAAACAAACTAGAGGAAATGGGTGGGGTAAAGAGAGTTCAAAATAAAATTTTTAAATACAATATAAATAAAATGTGCTTTTTGTTTCATGACTATTAAAATCCCCCAATTGCTCATCTTAATACTTACTGCATTGCATTGTTTACAGTGATGACGGCGTTTAGTAATAGAATTAAAAGTTTCGCTACAACTTTTGCAGGCTTGTTTTTCCTTATCACGTCTTGTCTTTGAAGCTCTTTTCCCGGAATCCATCTGAAGGAAAAATGTTTAGATCAAGAGTACGCAATTAATACATGTCACTTGTATCAGCTCGATAACACAAATGCTGAAATGATACTTTATTGGCTCTTGTATAGTACAGACTATGGACTAATACAGTTGTATGCTTCAGAACAATGTGTGGAAATTTCTCTTCTGTCTCTCCATGTAGTCTCTCTTAATGGAGCTGCTATGGGCAAGGCAAGGAGATAGGTCCCAGGAACACATTCAGTTAGTACAGAAACTGAACTCATGCTTTGGTGTGATTCTGAGCATATTTTAATCAATGAAGCTTACCTGGCCTTCTGACTGAACCATCATGTCAGGCAATAAATACAAAAGTGATGGGTCATTTAGCCAATGCCAAATCAGTGAACAAGGAAATAAATTGATTCCCTATTGTGACAGTGTTTCCATAATTGATTTTCCTTAAGAATTTTTTTTAACCTGTTCATGGGATTACAGGCATTGCTGGCTACCAGTTATGTCCATGATGACCTTCAAATGTCTTTCTACTTATCCTTAGTGATTTCAACATTATACATTACTTTTCTTTATTAAATGTGCAGAATCTCATGATTTATCAGATTACATTTAATCTGAATTATTTTGACCATATATTTTGTTCAATTAATTCCATTCCCAAATTGTCTGGTTAGAATTAAATAACCCTTTTGGCTCAAAAACATTCTATATCTGTCCTACAAAGGTATTTAATTCAAATTACTCAACAATCCTGAACAGCATTAAAAAGAAATCTCATCCTGTTTTACTACAAAAGATTCATTCAAATTCCTGGATAATTCCAGCATTTTAGGGACAGATTAGTTTGGGTAATTATCAGGAACAGACTCTAATCTGCAAGTCTCAACATTTTGCATTGAGTTTCTGAAATCTGCATGTGTATATTAAAAGCAACAAGGTCCCAACACTAATTTCTCTCCAAATTTGTCAAAACATAACTCCAGTCTTTTTCACTTTACAATTAATTGTTAATCTACTGTCACAGTTCATCTAAATCCTTCCTGCTCGATCTGAAGCATAGACCTCTATTCAGAATGTTGTTGAATCCCTTTTGAAAATTAGGTTCACCATGTCACAAGGAATTCCAGAGTCCACTTCTAATCCAATTCTGCAGTACCATGACTCAAAGAGGTGAGGAGTTTGGTCAGGCAAGATTGTTCCTTTGTGAAACTACTTTGGCTGCAATTTATAATTGTACCGGACATTCTTCTATTTATTCTGGATAACTAATTCCGTTATTTATATAATACTTTCCATTATACTTTAACTTAACTGCTACTGAGAAAGACTAATTGGCCTGCAGTTGCCTCCCTCTATTTTGTTATTCTTCATAAAATTGGCAACCATGTTGGCCTGTTTACTTGATGTCTCTACTGTTCTATTCACTTAAAGATGTCAGAATTATTTTCATCACACCATAAAGCCATTATTTCTGCAACTGCACTAGACTATGCAATGTTGTTTGCTAAATTTCCTTTTAAACATAGCACATTTCTTAAAAATTAAGCCGGTTAAAGTAATGAGAATGGAATAAAAAAATAATATAAATAACAAATATACTATAGATAAAATGATAATACAATAAAATAAACTATTTGAAGTTTGTCTTCAATGTTACTTATCATGAAATCTCATCCTGTTTTATTACAACAGATTTACTTATTCTATACAGAGCGATGTATACGGGGTCATACATGCACCTTGCTTCAATGGAATCTTTAGGACTGGGCAATAACAATCAGCAAAATCATTTTCTCCCCCACAAAATGGTGAATCTGTTAGTGTATTATCCCAATTGAAATCAAAAAGTATTAACACTAACCATGCCAAAATCTTGCCACTTCTTTATTTGCAAACCTTGAGAGCGATTATAACTACAATTAGAATAATACTGTGCTTCAGTTCTAGCCTTCTATTGTTCACCAGGACAACACTGGCACCGAACAGCACTAAAACATTTACTGACTGAGAACATTGATAAAATCTCAAATTCCCTATGCACACCTCTGTTAACACAGATGTTTCATTCTAGCACTTTTAAAAAATTGATACATGACAGCCCATTCACTCAAGCTGTAAAACGGAAAGCTATTCTTTTCAAGATCCAATAATGTATGTTTACTTCAATAATCGCAGTGCTTTTCTTCCTTCTTGTGACAATTTTTTCTCCTTTTCACTAATTGGCACTTTCTCAGTAAGGTTCCTCAGTTATGGCCATGTGACATTCTTTCTTTGGGATCTTCAAAGTAATATTTGACCAGAGACGGCATCCTGGCAGAGTTGGATGTTTTCCCACTTAAATTTCATTACCAGTTGTATCCCTAATAAATTTTGTTCTTTCAATTTAGCAAACAGAAAATCAACAACACAATGTTTAATTTAGTGACAATGAACCTGGGTCAAGTATGGCCCAATGAACTAAATCAGACACATTGTTATGACTGACAGGAGAATTATGTTGGTAATCAAATGTCACTACTCCACAAGCTATACCAAAAGTATAAATGTTTTATTTATTTACTGAGATGGTCAACTTGTTTCTCCTTATTAATGTTATCCAGGACAAAAATACTTTAATCAGATTTCATCAACAAAATTAAAAAAAAAACAAGTGTCTTGGAGGACAATCACAAGGTAAAGAAATGGTGGGATGTGTAGGCAGGGCATTCCAGATTTAGGACTGAGGCAACTGGAACACAAATGGTGGAGTGACTACATTTGGGTATGCTCAAGGTGATTTAGAGGAGCAAACATTTACCAGAGGGTTTTAGAGCTGCATGACAGAGCCTGCAGAGGCTAGATAGAGAAATTTCAAAACTAAGATGAGAATTTTAAAATAAAAATATCTGTCACTGGGGGCCAATGTAGGTCATTAACCTCGGGATGATGGTGAGAAGGACTCAATGCATTTTAGGACACAAGGAGCAGAATTCTGGATGATCTCAATCAGAAGGAAGATCAGCCAGGAATATTATGGAACAGTCAAAGGCGCGGGTGAGAGTTTCAGCACTAAGTCAGTAGCATCACTGGTGGAAATAGGTGGTCCTAGTGACAGCAGAGAACCTGTTTGAAAGTTCAACTCAGGGTCAAAAATAACACCAAAGCTGCAAAAACTCTGGTTCAGCCGCAGTGAATTACCGAGGAGAGGGGTGGAGTTGATGGTTACTGAATGGAGTTTTTGAGGACACCAAAGAAATCTACTTCCAATTGAATATGGAGAAGACAATGTCTGCTCATCCACTACTGGATACAGTGAAGAGATCGAATGGAATGGTGGTGAGGTAAGCTGAGTATCACTTGCATATACACAAAACACACAGTTTTCCAATGATCTTGCTGAAGGGGAACCATATAATTGAGAAATCAGAGACAGCTAAGCTGAGATCCTTTGAGGACACCAGAGATAAGGATATAAAGAACAGCAAGAGCTGCCAGTGCCTGAAATCACGTTAGAACTATTGGCTTGAGGTTGTGTTAATTTGAGAACCTGTATGTCTTAATGCTTATAAAATCAGAATTAACCTGTAAGCTAGCTAATAAGATTGTACAGACCATGAATAAAGTCATACGCTGTAAAAAGAAGTGTTCCTCTTGTTTCAGTAAATTGTTATTAAATAAAGATACTCATACATGCCCTTCCTTCTGTATACCATGGGGGATACCTGGGGAACACTGGCAGACCTTCCTTTCCTCAATGCATCATCAGTTGAAAAATTATGTTGAACAGAAATGCATTGAAGTTAAGGCAAAATTAACAACCAACACCGAAGCACCAGGCAAAGGAGTATTTAACAACCATATATCACAACAGGAAACTAAGACAGCACAGAATGAACAGCTACATTATTTATAGTTTATGTGGTCACAGAGATATAGAACATGACGATTTGCTACTTTCCGATATACGATGCTCCACAACATATTGCATTAAAAATGAAATTACATTTTTGGAATGTCAATTTCACAGTGATGTAAATTTCATTTGACAGTTCTGCTCTGTTCTGAAAATGGAGCAGAGAATTAAAATAATAGGCCTCGCTTGTACTCTGATCTCACCCTTCTACACTTATCTAATGAAACTTAATGGAAGCACAAGGAACAATATCTTACCTTTCTATTAGACATTTAAACTTGTAGATTCAATACAGAGTTCAATAATTTGACATGATAATACTTGTCCCATTTATCAGATGCCTTTAGCTAAAATGTACTTCAAATATGTAAAATTATTAAAGATTTTGAGCAATATATGTAGCTACCAATTTACAACCTCCACTGAAGAGCTTTCATTCAGCTTCTCTCAGCTAGGAGTTTTGGTCAAAGAATAAACTCCTACACAGATTTTAAATATTTTCCCATCAGTGTCTAGGAGGCAGGTTTACTGTGGGACGAAATGATTTGGGTCTGGTGTCCCACCCCCAATTCTTCAATGCATACAATGTCTCTCCTATTGCTCTAATTGAAATCACGAACCAGAATAATAATGAGCAAATACAAATGTTAGTCATCTTACGATTTGAATCACTGAGGACAGGATTGTTCTCCATCATTTCAATGCTTCATCACAAAGTACTCGGCATTAACGGTCGAACAGCTGTCAGTGCACATCCGAAGGATGGGAACCTTTGCAATACCATTAGAAAGCTTATACTGACCCCCAGAGGAAGATGATCAAAAATCTTGCTGTAATTTCCTGTCACAGCCTGTCTCTGTCAGTTTAGTTTTTCTGAGGAGCTTTCACTTGATTCCCAACTCTTTTGGTTTGCTGCTATCCATTTATTTTCATTTAAAAAAATACTTTCCATGTGCTAGTGGACATAAAGTCTGACCAAGTCAGGAAAGCTGAATGAACAGCACAGGTGCAAGCTTTGTGAATTCTCTTAACCCCACTTGATCTGCCACAAAATGCTGTGTAATCCACAGCTCAGCCTCTGGCTACATAAGCAACCCTCTTCCACAAGAAGTACTTCTGTTGTTTTTGCATTATCATCAAGACATATAGATGTATACTTATCTAATAAAAGATAATGTGAAAAGGGTCACTGCTAAACCAATCACTTTTCCAACAATGAATCACTCAGGAATCTAATTACTTGCTCGTTAAATAAATCACAATAGATTGAAATGCCTGAACCCAGGGGAAAATCGTGTTTCCTTTCCCTGATACATATAACATGAATTCTCTATCTTTTAGAAGAAATTTCAAAAGCACTATTTAATTGCAAACATGTTAGTGGAAAAATATTTATAGCAAGAATTTCTGTAAGGAATCCACAGACAGTTTATTCTGAAGAATAGCCTAAAAAATGTTATGCAAGCATTTCATAGGTCAGAATAAATGAAAAGCTGTTCACCTTAGCAACTGTAACAATTTATTTACTGCTAATTTTTTCAACCATTCTATATTTTTAAAAACGTATGGATCATACGCTTTCAAACCATGAACCTACTTCAGCTTGCAGCCTTTTTGTTAATTTTTTTTAAAAGAAATCCGAAAACACATTGTTCATGCTTGCTGTCCCAATACAGTTACAGGCTGACTTCAAATAACACGGTGACTCAAGTCACACTTTCTGAATTGTATATGCTTGATATCCACTTGCCCTTCCCAATTTGTGTCTGTAGCAGTCATTCCTTTTCACATTTTCTTTCTCTTTCTGGCCTTAATGTTTCCCTTCCCAGCCCTAACAACCTTTCGCTCCTCTTTCCATATGCTTGAGCAAACATGGCTTACTGCCTCCGCCCATCCCCATGCCTGCCTGCTGCTACATAGCTCTACAATCTGTACACTGCTGGGCAGTCCCATGACTTGGAATCCTGACTGCTACCCCTGATAGCCCTTGCCTTTAGACTTTTGTCCAAGACACAAAACTCAACCACACAACCTGTAGTTTAAATCCAAGTAACTGAGCACAAGAGAGAGGGGATGCAGGAAGAAACAGGGGAAAAGGAGAAAAGTCAACATGAAAATTACACTTAGAAAGGACAGTATCTGCCAATTTGTAATAAGCAATGGCATTGAAAATCCAACAGGTGTGATTAAACATACAATGCAATTGTTAGCAGTTTCTCTTAGAACTAACTATATAGCCCTCACTATCTGCAATGAAGTATTCATAGGCTGTTGCACAAGTTCCAGAAGCACACATTAAACTGCAGCCTAGAGAATAAATGATCACATACCAAAGTAGATGGGCTGGAAAAGTCTCCTCCTATATTGGAGTCAGAACAAGTTGCACCTGGCACCTACAGAGGAGAACAATCATTTTAAAAAAATGTGTCTGAAAAGTCTCCCCTTTGAGAATTGTACAAAAATTAGAAAGCATTTTAAAACATAGAAAAATCTCACATTGTTTCACATGAGTGTTATTCAGAATTGTTATACTGAATCATAAAAGGCATTGGAGCGAAGAAGTGAAGGACTGAAAACTGGTAATAATAATTTGTTTTACAGTAATTTTTTTAAAAATGTAAATCATACACATTTTGAAATGTGCTAAATTTATTCCATGAGTACAAGATGTTGTTGCAATTAATCACAGTTAATTGCATGGCACTGAGTGCAGGTATATTGATTGATTGATTGATTTTAAGCTTTGTTTAGGAGCAGTACAGGCAGATCACATAAGCAGAGGAGGTACAGATCAAAAAGACTTAGAGGCATACAGGTTACATTGCAGGTTGCTTTATTTGAGGCTTGATTACATTTAACAGTCTGATAACAGCCAGAAGTAAGCTATTCCTGAACCTGCTGGTGTGTGTGTTCAGGCTTCTGTATCTTCTGCCTGACGGAAGAGGTTGTAAGAGATCATTACCGGAGTGCGATGGGTATTTGGTGATGTTGGCCGCCTTTCTGCGGCAGCAAGCTGTGATAAATGGAGTCCATGGATGGAAGGTTGGCTTCCGTGATGGTCTGGGCTATGCACACAATCTTCTGTAGTTTCTTATGGTCCTGGGCAGAGCAGTTGCCGTACCAGGCCATTACGCACCCAGACAGTATGCTTTCAATAGTGCATCCATAGAAGTTGGTGAGGGACCTAATGGACGTGCCAAATTTCCTGAACTACCTGAGGAATTGTTGTGCCTTCTCGACTGTCGTATTTATGTGGGAAGTCCAGTTCAGGTCATCAGTTTGGGTCACCCTGAGGAACTTGATGCTCTTCACTCTCTCGACCTCCGTTCCACTGATGTAGATGGGGGTGTGTTCTCCTCCTTTCTTTCTGAAGTCGATGATCAATTTTTTAGTTTTGCTGACATTGAGAGACAGATTGTTTTCATTGCACCACGTCACCAAGCCTTTTATCTCTCTTCTGTATTTTGACTCGTCGTGGTTAGATATCCGTCCCACTTCAGTGGCGTTGTCAGCGAACTTGTAGATAGTGTTCATTTGGAATTTGGCAACACAGGCATAGGTGTACAGGGAGTACAGTAGGGGCTGAGGACACTTCCTTAGGAGGGGGCTCTAGTGTTGACTGTTATTGTGGAGGAGGTGCAGTTACCTCCTTACATCTTTGAGGAGTAGTCACTGTACCAAGCAGATGGATTCTGTGTGGTAACTGTCTGAAATGGCGGCTGTACTTTTTTTTAGAAAGAAAAAGAAACTTAGGGCTGACATTTCCCAAAAATCAGCGAGGTGTCAATTTCATGAAGTTTATGAAAGCTTTCTCTGTATAAGCTCGAGTGTATTTTCTGATGCTATTTTATGCAGCTCACCTAATGAAGTATGTATCACAATCCCACAGTGCAACTCTTACACTCACCACTAGCTGAAGTGCTTGAGACTTTCGGGGTCTCCTGCTGCTGGCTGCATATCTGTATCCCAGGACTGGGTCAACACACTGCCAGCCAGGAATAGCCTTTCTCAGATAGCTGATAGAGATAGGTTCGGCAGACTCAATATACAGACAGGGATCTGCAGATCCTGATGGACAGTGGAGGAGAGGAGAACAGTTCTCTTTCCTCAGGACTGCCAGACCTTGCTAGCCTGGTCTGAAGTTGCCAGAGGGTCAGTCTGGTGTCCATGGTCTGAAGAAATGCTCAGCATTGCAGAAAGAAGTTCTGCCCTTTGTGAGGCTAAGAGCTGCCAGTTACATCACATTTACTAACTCTGTTACTGCACTACCTTCTACAAAGGCTTAAGATCCATCACTTCCATCATTGCATGCAGCATCTTCTTCTTAAGTGACTTGTTTTTCTCATTGTCCCATGAATGATATGGTGAAAGGGGAAGTGATGTTTGAGTTTGAGTTTGATTTATTATTGTCACATATGCGAGATACAGTGAAAAGTGTTGGTTTGTGTGTTCTGCAGCTAGATTGTACTTTGTGTGGTACATCGTGGTAGCAGAACACAGTGTTACAGCCGCAGAGAAACAGAGATCAATATTACATCTGAGAGGTCTGTTCAATAGTCTGATAGCAGCAGGGAATCTGTTCTTGAATCTATTCTTACATATATTCAAAGTTTTATATCTTTTACCTGACAAAAGAAGGTGGAAGAGAGTATAACTGGGGTGGGAGGAGTCTTTGCTTGCTTTTATTGGTTGCTTTCCTGAGGCAGCAGGACATATAGATGGTGTCAATGGATGGAAGGCTGGTTTGCCTGATGGATTGGGCTGTGTTCATAACTCCCTGTAGTTTCTTGAGGTATTGGGAAGAGCAGTAGACATACCATGCTGTGAAGTATCCAGATATAAATAAAAAAAATAACTGAGACAAAGGAACCAATGTTGAAGGGGAAGGGGTGGAATGTGAAGTTCAACTGATTTGATTAACCTTTTAAGGACTGGCATGAAGTTTGCTTGCAGTAATCAAAGTTTGAGTGATCTTTAACTCCTAAGATCTGGCTATCTTAATTTCAAGGCTAATGCAGTGTAACTGTGCTGTTGTTTAAGGAAATGAACAGACACAAACCCGAAAGATGGTGCTCTATGTAAGAATGACCTTATCAATTTAATATTTAAAGTTATTCTTAAATTTGTAACAAACATGCCATAAGGGCTAGTTGCTTAAAAAAATAAGAGGTTGGCAGAGTTGAGATTATTGATTTGTTACAAGAACAAAAATGGAAAATTGTTGGTAAAATTCAGGAAATCTGGCAGCAGTGGAGAGAAAGAGAGTCAATATTTTGGGTCCAGTGGCCATTCTTCAGAACTGTTCATGATGTTCGGATCCAGAATTCTGTGATTATGGATGTCTTTAAATCTGTAGTACCTTACAAGTATAGGTTTTCACATTCCCTTTCTGTATCTTTTCCAGTCCAGAAACCATATCGCACCAGGGAAGAACGCATCCTTTTGTTTTCAAATTAACTTGCGCAGATAGATTACAGCACATGCGAGGCAGGCAGGACCTGAACCAGAGAAAAGGCCACTGCCATTGCACCACATGAGCCCTAAAATAACTTTGCTCTTTAAAAAAAAAAAAGTTTTATAACCCACTACTAATTTACCAAAATCAAGAACTCAGTTCTTATAGCTGTTATTTTTAAATCAACCTTTTCAGGTTACAATACACCTCCAGGGCAAGTGGGTCTTGTCTCTAGGCTTTCTGCCTCAGAAGAGGGATATACCCTACAAGAAATCTGTTCTCCTTCTCTTATTTAAAAAAACTTTGCTGTATCCATTGCTATTTCTTTTAATCGCATTTATGTTGAGCATCTGTCAAGATCTCAGGTGTGAAACTCTTAACTGAGTATTTCACAGCTAAGATGTGGCCAATGTTTTCAGTTCTGGATATATAGCTTGCAATGTTCATCTCTGTTATGGAGATCAAAAACTTTGGGGGAAGTAAAAGGAGAGTTCATTGTCATAGTCTCCCAATGTTCTAACTTGTTCACCAAAGATTACTTTTCATGGATTTAACTGTCTAATGCATTATGGGTACTTCAAAATTATTTCTACTTACGGGGGAATCTGGAGGATATTCTTCATCTCTTGAAAATGAACTGTTAAAAGCCTTGTTGAATGTTTCACTGTTCTGCTTGTGCTTTTCAATTGTAGCCTGTATAACCTAATAAAAATCACCATAGTTTTATAAGACTGCCAAAAATAACCATAGAATTGTCTAGAATTAAAAGCAAAGTATTTTACAGCATGTTACAAACCTGAAACCAATCTTTCCTTTCTTCCTCAGTCCTTAAAAATATAATATTTTTGTGGATTAGTTATACTGATTAGTAGCACTGAACTTTACTCTTGACGTTAAGCATTCAAAAATCAAACAAGCATTAACCTTTTTGGGAAATATTTTTGATAGATTACAATATTTCTTTAATAAAATGAATGAAATTTGTTAAACAATCAAAATGATGATTTAAAACTTTTCGTCTACCTGGTCTGAAGTTCTAAGGAGCGTTGTTTTCCTATTATTGTAAATGTATGAGTCACATTCGACTTCGCAATTTCTTGGACCTGAGGAACAGAGTTGTATTTTTCCAAATATTGTAAAAAAAAATTAATCTCATTTGCAAAACATTATTAAACCAATAAATGCCACAAACCTGCATGCCAGCAATGTCAATCCTTTCTCTCACACTGAATTTCTGCCCCATCAGTCGAAGCTTTGGTACACAGTAAAGAACCATATTGTTGAACTAGAGGTAAAAATATTGAATTTAGAATTGTACCCATCTATCATATTCAAGTTATACAGCACAGAGTACCAAAAATGTGAAGATCTGCTGCTAGTGGTAGACAGATTAAAATATTGTCTTGTATTTTGGCAAAAAATACAGTCAAAGAATAATCGATACACATGTTAAACTATTACGCAAACGAACAAAGTTTAATATCAATTATACAAATAAACACAATTGTGAAGTCAGTAATCCAAGGATCCGGATACTAAGCTTGGCCTTCACAAAGTTAGCAACAGGACACAAGTCAAAAGCTAGTTTTCTCAATTCTAAAGAAAAAAAATTATACAAGGCATGTGAAGTATTTTACATATAGTCATTTGAAATGCCTTTCACAATTTTCCAAAACAATGCATTGTCTAAGTCACTAAACCAATCGGTAAATTAAGTGCATTGCATCCCTTGAAGTCACTTTTGGCATTTCCCTTGGATTAACTCTCACTTCTAAGAATATGGACTTAAGTCCCATTCCCTCTTCAGTACTATTTGTCTATAATGCAATGTTTACTTTGTATTAAGTGCTGCAGATGAAGGAGGAAAATAGGAAAACAAAGTTAGTTTTGAAACTTCATAATTCAAAGCCTTCTGCCTCTTCTTACTTTAGACTCCATTTCAGTTGAGCAAATTTTATTTTTAAATAATTCATGGGATGTGGGCATCACTTGCTAGGCCCATACCTCCTCACTCAATAAGATGGTAGTGAGTTGCTTTTTTGAACTTCTGTAATCTATCCCAGGCAGACAAGGTGTTGCATGGGTAGGTACACCCACTGTGTTGTTAGGACATGGGTTCCAGGATTTTTTTCTCAGCAAGAGTTAAGAAACAACAATATAGATCCAAGTCAGGATAATTTGGAGTTTGAAGGGGAACTTGTAGGTGATGGCGTTCCCATGTATCTTCTGCTCTTTTCCTTCTAGGTGATAGGGGTCATGGTTTTGGAGATGCCATTGAAGGAGGCTGGGTGGGTTGCTACATTGCATCTTGTACAGGGGGTAGATACTGCCACCACCGTTCATTGGTGGCGAAGGGAGTGAATGTTAAAGGGAGTGGATGGGGTGCCAATCAAAAAAGCTACCTGGATTGTGCTGAGTTTCTTGAGTGCTGTTGGAGCTGCACCAGTCAAGGAGTATTTAATCGCATTACTGATTTGTGCCTCGTAGATAGTGGATAGACTTGGCATGGGGTGGGGGAATTACCTCAGAATTAGTAGCCTGCTCTTAAAGCTATTATTTACATGTCTGGTCCAGGTCAATTTTGTATCAATGGTAAATGATAACATTGATATTAAGGGATTCAATAACATTTTCTCTCACTATGTTATGACACAGCGACAGATAGCTGAATCAAATCAGCCTTGCTACCTCTATATTCATAACACAGTAAAATTAAAACTTTCAAAGACCCTCAAAATTGACCCCAGTGCTTCCTAACCAAATTTGTGAATAACCAATCCCAGATTTTAAAAATGATCAATTCTTGACACTGGTTTGTGGCTTAAACAAAAGAACCAGCAATTTACTAACCATTTAAAAATTTTAGAGGAGCAAAATTAAACCACAAAGTAAGCTAATTTGTCTACATTTTAAACTTAAAATCTGTGTTAAAGCCCCATTCACACAATAGACATACAAACAAACACAGTTAAGGGATAAATAAAAGAAAATAACAAAACTGACCAGACTTATTTAAGTAGTTTTCACAATGCTTAGGCAGGCATAAATGTTGGTTTCTTGGTTGATTTTTCTATTCTCGGCACTTCCAAGAGCTGCTCATGGGAAGTTATTCAGGATGCTTTCAAATCTACATGCTGCATCATCAACAGCCAGATTCCTCCACACAGAAAGCAGTTCAAAAACCCAATTCAAACTCTGACCTTTCCATAATAGATTATCTTCTCCTCCACAAAGTCCCAGTTACCATACAATATCTGCCATCTGCTTGAGCTTAATGATCTTTTCCAGACTTGCTGGAACCAAATCCCGGGTAATAGCCAACTTTTGCTATCTGTTTAAACCAAATGCTATTCCTCAGTGACCAAGTATCTGATCAGGAACCAACCTACCACTGACTTCCAGGCCTGACCTCATGAATAAACAAAAAATCATTTGATCTGTTCTGCTTTTAACATAAGCAGTCCAAATGTCATCTTCAGCTCACAGTTCCCAGTTCACAGCTCCAAACCAAGATTGATGAAAAAAAAAATCAGCAAGGGCTGTAACAATAGGCATTGTTTGTCTGTTGCATAGTGCAAATGTTACATGCTCCTTATCTGCCTAAACAGAAATTTTCTTGCTTCATGTGGCACAGGCTGCTCGAGTATCTGAAGAAGACAAATAGTGCACAATATTGTGTAACCATCAACGAACATACCCATTTCTGACCTTATGATGGTGGGAAGCCTCATACTTTCTAAATTTATATGCAAAAGATTCTTATTGAATTTCACACAGAAATTTCGAATATATAAAGCAGGAGATTTGTGCCACATGGATTTTTAATAAATATTTTAAACAGCAGAGTCACTTGCAACAAATACCAAAGTGTCAAGAGTCAAATTATATCCCACTTTCTCTTTGTCTGCCAATGGAATGACTGGTATATTTGCTGTAAATAAAACTCATTAATCAACTTGATACCCTGAGTGAAGGGGCACTGGTTGCTGAAATGTAAAAATGAATGGTTTAGTTGGCTTACCAGAAACAGGTACCGGTCTTGAGCTGACCCATTCTTAGCTGACAGCTTTTGGATGTGGCCCTCTTTTATAAGTTCATTGGCAGGATTAACAATGTCTGCTTCACCTCCAAGCCTTTCATATACCTCCAATAATTTGTGCATTTTTTCCTATAGATACAGAGCATTGCAGTCAACAACTTGACAGTCAATGTATCAAACATTTTGGTAAACTAACTCCTGTCATTTTCTGTCCTGAAGAAGGCAACAATCATGTGACATGCTTAATCTTTATAAAAATTTGACAAAGTAAATAAAGTTTGAGATAGTGAATCCGTGTGTAAAATTATACTGTTCTTATACCATGGACTGTTATGAAAACAATTTTTCCATTTATTGTATCTTATAAGTTTAAGAAACTTTTAAAAAGGCATTTCTGAAAAGGCTCACACTTTCTAAATTCATATGCAAAAGATTCTTATTGAATTTCACACAGAAATTTCGAATACATAAGTCAGAAGATTTGTGCCACATGGATTTTTAATAAATATTTTAAACAGCAGTCACTTCCAAGCAAAATACTACATGTCTCATATTACCCTTCATTCGGTCTTTACTTTTTGTTTAATTTATCTCTAATTTTCCAAGTCACATCAAAATTTCTCACATTTAAATAAGTCTTTGACAAAATATCGTCCAACATCCTACATATGGATTTAATACAACGAGCTTGTGGGTCCGTTCCAAAGACCAAAACAAGAATGATAGCAGCTATATAGCCTTTCAACAATTGGTGCCTAAAAGGATGAGCTCCTGTACAGACAATTGGTAATTATGAACCCACCAGAATCTGGTGCACATGCACTGTACAACCCACTCTGTAGGTGTAATCTGGATACATTCTAACTTCTTCTCCTTTCAAGGCTCAGAAATTTCTTCCTGTTTTGCTTGATGATATCTCATTCGACCTGAGTTAACTCTCAATTTTCAAACCTCTTTTCTGCTTTTAAAATATTAACTTTGTACAGTCAGCAATTAACAAGCCAGATAGATAAATTCAGTATGTTGGTACCAATTTAAGGTTGGTCCTGCTTATCACTGAATATGGCATGGCACATCTCCATGTTATAGGTGCTAAATGAATAAAAGTTTCTGATGTATTGTCATACACATCTTTGTCATTCTTCTATATTTGGTTGCACTAACAACTATTTGTTAAAAGTATCCGCTCCACACTCCCCTCCAGCCCCACCACACCCGGCACTTTTCCCTGCAACCGCAGGAAGAGCTACACCTGCCCCTACACCTCCCCCCCCCCCCCCCCCCCCCCC
>NC_063347.1:25641939-25728791 GCF_021869965.1 Rhincodon typus
CAGATGTTCACCTGCACATCTGCTAATGTGGTATACTGTATCTGCTGTTCCCAATGTGGCCTCCTCTACGTTGGGGAAACCAAGCGGAGGCTTGGGGACTGCTTTGTGGAACACCTACGCTCGGTTCGCAACAAACAACTGCACCTCCCAGTCACGAACATTTCAACTCCCCCTCCCACTCCTTAGATGACATGTCCATCCTGGGCCTCCTGCAGTGCCACAACGATGCCACCCGAAGGTTGCAGGAACAGCACCTCATATTTTGCTTAGGAACCCTGCAGCCCAATGGTATCAATGTGGACTTCACAAGCTTCAAAATCTCCCATCCCCCAACCACATCCCAAAACCAGCCCAGCTTGTCCTCGCCTCCCTAACCTGTCCTCCCACCTATCCCCTCCTCCCACCTTAAGCCCCACCCCCATCTCCTACCTACTGACCTCATCCCGCCCCCTTGACCTGTCCGTCCTCCCTTGACTGACCTATCCCCTTCCTAACTCCCCACCTACACTCACCTTTACTGGCTCCACCCCCGCTTCCTTGACCTGTCTGTCTCCTCTCCATCTATCTTCTCCCTTATCCATCTTCTATCCGCCTCCCTTCTCTCCCTATTTATTTCAGAATCCTCTTCCCCTCCCCCATTTCTGAAGGAGGGTCTAGGCCCAAAACGTCAGCTTTTCTACTCCTCTGATGCTGCTTGGCCTGCTGTGTTCATCCAGTTCTACACCTTGTTATCTCAGATTTTCCAGCGTTTGCAGCTCTTACTATATTTGTTAAAAGTGCTTTGCAACTGGGATATGAAAGTTATCAACCAAGAACAGAACTAATAACTCAATTTTTCCTGCAGGTACCTCTCTGATTATTGTAATAACTACTGCTACGAAAACTCGTTATTGAAATGACCTTCTGAAATTGGTAAAAACTGAAAGAACTGTGGATGCTGTAAACGAGAAGCAAAAACAGAAATTGCAGAAAAGCTCAGCAGGTCTGGCAGCATCTGTGAAGAGAAATCAGAGTTAAAGTTTTGGGTCCGGTGACTGTTCTGAGGAAGGGTCACTGGACTTGAAACGTTAACTCTGATTTCTCTTCACAGATGCTGCCACACCTGCCGAGCTTTTCTGAAATTGGTATCACTTGCCATACAGATTTCTGACTGATTCAAACTTACAGGCATCTGAACAACTTTCATAATGTGAAAAGTGGAAGTCTGAAAACGAAATTTGCAAATAAGCATGTAACCTTATGTTAAAACATTCTCACAGTAATTTAGTTCCTGCAAAAATTGGCTGCTGGAATTCTGCTGCATTTCCCAGTTCACCTTTTGTTCTTTTGGGTCATGACCAAATGAGGATGCTCAACTAATTAACACCTCCCAAACTGCAACAGTGACACACTAGTTCATAATTTTTCCTGTGCAGAACCTTGTTAAGTCCTACAGGCATTCATTGTTGAAAGACAGTTAAAATTATCGCTGCACATTAAATCAGTGCACTGAAATTCCCGAACTATATCAATGCCATCATGCCCGGCTATTAGACAGAGAGCAGCTTTTAATTTCTTTTTTCATTGAGTGTAATGTTGTAAACGACTGAGAAAAATAATGGGATAAGGCAAGAAAAGAAAAAAGTGCTGGAAATACTCAGATCAGACAGCATCTGTGGAGAGAAAATGAATATGTTTTGGGTCCAGGACCATCTGCCAGGCCAACAACCTGAAATATTAACCCTGTTTCTTTCTCCACAGATGCTACCTTTTGAGTTGAGTATGCTTTTTAATTTCAGATTTCCAGCATACATTGCAGTATGCTTTTGTATGAGAATGAACTGGAAGTTGTGGCAATGCTTATGTATGGTACTGTTAGTCATGAGAGATGTTTTAGTGCTTGAAAGTCATATCTTGCTTTGCTACATTTCATGGTCTGCTTCATTTTCCTGGGACCATTTCCCAGCACTCCACTGTGCCCTGCTCCTTTGACTCCCCTTGCACTACTACATGCTCTTCTTCACAAAAGACAAAGAACTTGCTGGAAAAGTACAGCAGGTCTGGCAGAACTGAGGAAGGATCATTCAACCTGAAACATTAACTCTGATTTCTTTCCACAGATGCTGCCAGAGCTGCTGAGCTTTTCCAGCAATTTCTGCTTTTGTTTCCAATTTACTGCATCTGCAGTTCTTTCAGTTTTTACATGCTTTTCCCCTTCTATCCTTATTGTAGTCTATTGCTTAGCTCATAGTGAAGTTACATTGTATGTATAGACTAGATCCTTGACTGCCCTCAACAAATGTACCACAATCTCAAACATCAGCTTTTCAAACATTTAAATGATGCAACTTGAGTAGTATGTTATTTCATACTTTCGATTCTGTCCAGTGCTCTGATTTGTATGTGACAGAGACAGAGACAGGATAGATAATGATAAATATGAAATTGGTTAAACACTACATCAGTGCACCTGCAGAGGGCAATGTGCACAGATAATTAGTCTCCTAAACATCTTTAAAACTACTCCCAGTTAAGCAAAGATGTGAATATAAAGATCTGGTTTATGAGATAATAGCTAACTTAGTACAAAAAATTTTTGTATTTTGTTGTTGTGCTTGTAGACATGTACCCTTCAATTTTTGGGGAACATGTAGATAATTTGTTTCAATGCACAGGTCCTTAATTTTTTTTTGTGCACCTGTGACAACATGAAGGGACCAACTTGTGCACGGGGAGTTACAGGTTGTTGCATGTTTGCATAGCCTGACAACTTAAGAGAGAGCATTACTAGTGGGTGTTGTTTCAGAAGAACACAGAAAACATACTTTAAAGCTAATAGTCTCCACTATAAATTGTACAACATAATTAATGCACACAAAATACATCATTTTAGCTTCTAAAGAAGAAAAGAATTCTTTGTTATCCTTGCACAGAAACCAGAGATAGAAAAGGTGCTACAATTTCTTTTACACTTCGGGTGAATCAAAAAATAATCTTTGTTTCATCAAAATAACCTACAATGTTAAGGTAAGGTACCTGAAAAGAATTTAAATTAGGTTTGCTCTTGTTTAGCTTTCATAAAAGTACTACAACATGAACCTTTACCTACTAGCCCTCACATTGTTAAGAATAACAGCAACTATGCTGCTACATTGCAGGAACATTGAGGGTGTGCCAAATACATGTCCCACAATCAACAGGAAATAGCAATCATTTCCTGGTCTTATATCTGACTATAGTGAGTCATTAATCTGAGAAAGGGAAGGAAATAAGACTCTAAAAACTGTAAAGAGTCAGTTAAAATGTTGCTTGCTAGACAGTTGAGCCTGTGAATATAGCAGCTAATTGCTTTTCCACTACCAAAGAGTTGGCCCTCTAGATAAATGTATCTGCATTTTTAGCTTATGGAGTGAAATGTGAACTATAATAAAAGGTCCAGATATTACAGGTTATCAGAGTAACAGTCCCAGTCACATAGTTCATTTTCACAGTACAAAACCATGAAACGTTTGTAGATGTATGCAGGAAATGTGATGTAAAAGCTTCTTTGCTGCTGAATTTGAGAGTCCTCATGGATTACAACAATTAATACATTTCTGAAAAAGCAAGCAAAAGAACCCGCAAAATCAGAATATATCCCAGTTTAAAGAATGATGGAAAGTGAACGTGGCTGTTAATGAAAATTGCCTCAAACTAATTTTGTTCTTTACATTAAAAAGGACCAAGGTGACAGATTATAAAATGCAAAAATATTTTCAACGATAACAAATCAAGCATAGACGTACAAGATAGCTCATTTTACTTTCTTATTGGGATCTGAACATTTAGTTGTTAATAGAAAGTACAGAATGCAATGATGGAGATGTAAAACACAGCACAACAATTTTCTCACCATTTTCCGAATTGCCACATTGGAATGGTTAGCTGCTGTTGAAATAAGCTCCAATGATTCTGAAATGTAAGAACGCCTATTCAGTCTATAGAATAAACAATTTATGAATATTCACAGCTATAAACAGCTACATTTAAAAAAAGATACTTGGCCATTTATTTAAAAAGTGGAGCTTGGGTAAGAAAGTGAAAATAAGATGAGTAGTGATTGTATTGAATGACGGAGTACTCAGGGGCACGTGGACTGCTTCTGCTGTGACTTCATACATTCTAAAAACTAACTTGCATTATTTTCCCTTTCTCCTTCTCATCCAATTCACCTTTCTCAAGGCATTCACTCATTTTATGCTATGGATTTATGGACATTAGATACCCCTTGATATCTCATCCAACTTGCCACTTTAGACTTGAATGTCAATGGTGAGCATTCAAAGACTAATTCACTATGAAAAGTCTCATATCTGAGCCATTAAGACTGAAGATAAATTCTGTCGGGCTACAGACAAAGCAAAAATAGTGGCGATTAGAAATTAAGTCATCTGACTCCTCACATCTTTTAATTCATATTTCAGAAATTACATTGACAATATTGCAAGTGTCTCCTACTAATCAGGTTTACATTCATATTTTGTTTGATTTAGGAAAATATTTATTTCCTTTTTAAGCATTTTGATTATTTCCTGCACAAATTGCTCACTTTTAATCTTTGTCCTTAACATTATTTCTGGATAAATATTACAAGTGATCAGCATACAACATGCTTCTTACACAAACAAACTGAATTTGGAGGTTCAGTGCAAATTGGTCAAAAATCCAGAAAGTATCAGGGCAATTGAATCTAAGGAGACAGCTCAAAATAAGCAAAGCGATTTACATTTTTTCCTCTTTATCCTTTCACAGGATGCAATTACTGCTGGAAGCGCTAGGGTTTGTGGCCCATCCCTAAGTGCCCTTGAACTGAATGGCTTGCTAGGCCATTTCAGAGGCCAGTTAAGATTCAGCCACATTGTTGTGGATCAGGAGGTCACATGTAGGTGAGGACAGCAGATTTTGTTCCCTAAAGGACATTAGTGAATCAAGTCTTTTTTTAAAAAAAAAGAATGATGGCTTCCCCATTACAAGGGCTAAGTCCAGATGTATTAATTGACTTTAAATTCCACCAGTTGTTGTTGTGGGACTTGATCCTGTGTCCCCAGAGCAATAGCCCTGGCCCTCTGGCATTGTTCTGAGGAAGGGACACCGGACCTGAAACGTTAACTCTGATTTCTCTTCACAGATGCTGCCAGACCTGCTGCGCCTTTCCAGCAACTTCTGTTTTTGCCTCTGGCTTGCTAGTCCAGTCATGTTACCACTGCCCCACCACTCCCCTTAATGAAAACAAATATTGCCAGTAAGTATTGTAAAGTCAATTCTGTGTACCAGCTAAGCACAATTACCCAAATAAAGTTATACTCATGGTCATTTCCTTCCACAGTTCATGTTCTACTTTGTGCCATATTTACTAAAGAACATTTGCTGCCCAATATTAAGACATGATTATTATTTCAGGAATACTGTTTATATTTGCTGCAACCTTCGCAAAAAAAAACTTTAGATCTAAATAAAGTGTTATTGACTACTGACCGAGTAGTCAACTATTTCTATTTGAAACAGACTTATTTCTTACTCTCTGCATCTTTCCTATCCTCAGAATCCTCAGGCAGTTTCTTTAAATAATCCTTCAGAAGTAGTTCATAACGGGGAATGCGTTGCACTGGTTCCAACATGTGATGTTGCAATGTCAGATTACCACAAACGTCTTGCTTCTGTTAAATTTATGAAACATATTAATCAAATAATGCCTTTCAAATAATGCATCTCAAATAAATAACAGCAGTGACAAGTAACAACAGTGAAGGCATTTTGGGTGTTTTAACCAGTAAGTGGCTAAGGATAAACATTGCTTTTCATTTTTGAGCCTCCGGTTCAGTGACTAGATTACTGAAAGCAGCCTCATGTTCAGATGTTTACAAATTTTCCTTTCTCCTGGGATGTTGTAGGAAACTATTTTGCTCTGCTTCTCCAACAGAGCAGAGAGTTGGAATCGTGAGAACCTGTCACCAGCCATTTCACCAAACATGCTGGTTTAGCCGGTTGGTTATTGAATGAGTCACTTGCTAGTTTCAGTAGGGAACGTCAATGTTCTATGTGGTCTTCACACATACAACCTGCCACGTTCCATTGTTTAGTAACAAATATGATTCTCCATTAAGCTGTGGTATTTAGTTTATTAACTGGTGGGTGTAGAGCTAGCCCAACCTGTTCATCATTTCAAGAAAATATCCCCTGACCCTTCTTAATCTTTAATCTATATTGCTTGTATTTTCAACTTCAAAATTTTCTCTCATCATTTTTTTTTTGAGGGGTATATTTATTGCCTGGCATTTTTAAAAATAAGGGTAATGTATCCTTTGCAACACCTTGGTAACTATAGCGATTTTTGGGAAAACCATCCTATTGACTGCCTCTTAATCATTGCTCTCAGCAATTTCTTTTTCATATGCAAGGACTACAGCTTTTTTTAAAATGTAATCTATTTTTCTAATCAACCTGTTCAGAGATGTTATTACACACTTCTAGGGCAGGTGGGACTTGAACCTAGGTCTCTTTGTCCAGAGGTCAGAACACTACCACTTGCCACAAGAAGGTACCTCTATAACTATTCCTTTCGAGAAGCTTAATCAGTATCAGAATAATTATGAACTCAATTCAGCTGGTAGCACTTATTAAAGGGTCAAAAACTTGAGTGAAAATTCAACTCAGGACTTGATGCAGAACTGTGTTATAGCAAACATTTCACTGTGGTACTGGCATTACTATCATAGAACACCCATAGTGTAGCAGCAGGCCATTCGGCCCACCAAGTCCATATCAACTCTCTGAAGAGCACCCCACCCAGACCCACCCCATTATCCTATCCCTGTAACCCTGTATTACCCATGGCTAATCCACATAGCCTGTACATCCCTGGACACCATGGGCAATTTGATATGGCCACTCAACCCAACCTGCACATATTGGACTGTGGGAGGAAACCAGAGTACCCAGAGGAAACCCAAGCCGACTTGGGGGAAACATGCAAACCCCACACAAGTGGTCACCCAAGGCTGGAATTGAACCTATGTCCCTGGCGCAGTGAAGCAGCAGTGCTAACCACTAAGCCACTGTGCCAAGTAGTTCCTTTGGTTAAGATTAAACCTCAGTTTAATCTCTGATTAAACTGCTTCAATAACTTGGGTTGATATTGAAGCTCCCTTTGCATAAGTAAAAAAGCACGGGCTTCTCCTTGTTTCCAGGCCAAAATTCTAACCTCAACCAACAGACCAAATGAATTCATCTCATGGTTGATGGGGACAACAATTGCTGCACTTACCTATAGAACTTTATTCACTGCACATCTGAGATCATCGTATGTGAAGGACTTTGAACCACGGCTATAACATCTGAAAAAGTACTACTATGACTGCCTTCTTCTACGTTAAATGAAAATACCCTCAAGAATTTTTTTTAATCCGAGTGTCAAAGTTGGGTGATAAAGAAACTACCAATCTGGAACACCACCTGCTAAATAATGACATTGATCTGATTCACCAACACAGTGAGGAGAGATTTTAAACAGGAACAAACATCCAGGAAACTCCATCGGGTTTATTACTTGCTTATTTGGCATAACCAGAAGTCCATAAGATTTAATTGCCAAACGAATTTTAAACACAGATCAAGGGCCCTTGAGGCGTATTGGTAGTGTCTCAATCTCTGTGATGGGAAGCCTGGATTCAAGTTCCACTTGTTCCAGGTGTGTGCAACACAAATGTCTGAACAGGTTGAATAAAAAAAAAAATCCACTTCTTGCCCCAGAATGGGCACGTGCAGGGTGTAGAACAGCTATTGAGGGTGAAGATTAAGTGGGTATTTATTTCTGCCAGTTTTCAGACAAATGGTGGCACTTGGCCACTCAAAAAGAAATATCATGGGGGTTCTAATAGCTATTACTAAAATATATATTCATTACTGGAGCACAACTTATCAGAAGACCAACACATCATTAAGGAAAGTGGGAAATTAAGTGGAGCATGGTGGCTGCCCCACAGCTCCAGGGACCCGGGTTCGATTCCACCCTCAGGCGGCTGTCTTTGTGGAATTTGCACATTCTCCCGTGTCTGTGTGGGTTTCCTCCAGGTGCTCCAATTTTCTCCCACATTCCAAAGATGTGCAAAGTAGGTGGATTGGCCATGCTAAATTACCTAGTGTCCAGAAATGTGCAGGGTACATGACTTTACTATGGGAAATAGGGTAGGAGGGTGGATCTGGGTGGGATGCTCTTTGGAGGGTCAGTGTGGACTCATTGGGCTGAGTGGCCTGCTTCCATACTGTAGGGATTCTATTCTATGATTAGATTTGCTCAACTTAACCTTAGAATCAAATTGGTTCAGCTGGACTAACAGATTCAGCGATCATAGAATGATCAAATACATATTCATTGAAATGTCCCAGAAATTGTTGCAAACTTATGGTGTATAAATCACAGATAGTGAAGGGCAGGTTGCTACCAGTACATTCCCCAAACCAAGGCACACATGGGATTTAGAGATGGGACTTTCAGAATTGTGCACATATCCTATGTCAGTCCTCATTTCTATTGAAAACCAACAACTAACAATTACATAATTATTCATCAGTGAATAATATGGTCTATATGCAAAAACAATGACATTCCCCTTGAGCAGGTATATAACATTTTATAGTTATAAAGGCTTTCAATTGCCATTATATTTGCTATGGAATCATGCCAAGAAAAGTAACAATAAAACAATCCAATTAATTCATAATATTCTACCTTTATGGAATAATCAAGCTGTATCTGTACTATGTGTTATTTCATTCTGGATCTATACTTCACGTATTTAATCCCAATTGATGTGAAATGTTAATTGAGAGAAGTGTCAGATTCAACTACATATTGAACAGGTTCAAAATGTCACATTCATTCAATCTGTCTAAACAGGGTTCAAAAATTGATAACATGTTGCTTTGTGGATCTTGATAATTCTGGACTCAAAAATGCAATAACTAACTATAAAAGGAAACAGAAATAGTCTTATGTAATTAGGGTACTTACTTGAATGTCCTGAATGATGGACTTAAATTGCGATGATCGCTGTGTCCAGGAGTTCACCAGGTCCATCGCTCGGTCAAAATTCTTTACATATTCTCCATACATCTTTAAAAAAGGAGCGAGCTTTTGCAGAATATCACCTATTCGAGGGTTTTTGTCCCTGCAATGAGCAGAATAACCAAAATTACTGCAGTTTAAGTTTGTTGCATTCTCAAGCCAACTTGACATTTTTGCAGAGTTCAAAATAAACCAAACTATGCCTTTGTGTTCTGTTAAACTTTTATAATATTAGTTGTCAAATGTTGGCTAAGTTTTTGTTTAGTCATTTCTTAAAAATTAGTACATTAAGAAAATACACCATTATAACTTGAGCACAAGGAAATACAGTTACTTTCAGATTGCAAATGGTGCAATGCTATCCAAAACAGTTCAATTCCCCTTCCAGTTAGGAAGGTCAAAAACAGCTCAAAGTTTTGCATTTACTTTTTCTGTTTTTGAATTATCCACACAACTGTTACTCTTTCACTACACAACTCCAATAAGTCAGTATTTCAGCTATCTGGGGCTCTTACTCAAATGCTCAAGACTGGTCCTCTAGCCTTCCCTAATTTGCTAAAAGGATGATAAGCCAGTCGCCTTAGCAATTCACTCCAGTCCCTGCCCCACTGCAGTTAAATGTCTGTCAATGTAATTGTTTCTCACAGATTAGTTGAATGAACAATACTATGACATATGGAGTACAACATATTGAAATGAAAGATCATCCACATTCGGCCAACGGTGTTTAGATCAGAGAACAGTGTTCTCCATTTATGTCGGCCGATCCGGGTGCATGTAAACATTATCGGTACTGATCCAAAATGGTGGTGGACCAGGTGTTGTGTATATATGTCTGCATTATTATCTATCACGTGTTGTGCAATAATGATTTTTTTTAATATGTGCACAATCCTAAAACTTGTTTTTTCTTGTAAAACTGTTTACAATCAAATAGAATAGAACTGTCTAAAACAGTGGTAACCACGTATAATTGTCAGTTTTGTAAATAGCTTCCAAAGATAGTTGCTTCTTTCTTGAGAACTGCGCTTTTGCTACAAGATTGAAAAGTTGGTCCAATAACTCAAATGCTTTTTCGCTTGTATTCGCGGCCTCCTGAAAATAATCACACAATGTCTAACTTATTGAATGTTTGTGGATGACGTTGTGTTGCAATTTAGCAATGGATGGTTTTTGTGGTTTAAGTGTAAAGTTGTCAACATCCATTTTGTTTGCAAAGCTTTCAGCCTTCTGCACAAAATGTGCTTTTGTTAATGCTACGCTTGGTTCAGCGTTAATTGTATTGTTATACTTAATTGAGAGCGCTCTCTCTAAAGCCTGGATTTTTTTTTGCAAGTTACATCTTTTGTGTATTAGCATTCCACTCTCCATTCTCGTTCTTCTTTAACTTTTTCCAGCATTGTTTATCAAACCACTCAGTGTTTCTACAGATATCACTGGGATGAAAATTACAGTGTGTGTTTGAATCCTTTTCTCATGTTTGTTATGAAATCTTTCCATCCGTTTTGTCATGCGTAATGTAGTACATTCATCTTGTCGTATTAAAAGTGCACTGGCAGATTCTTATGAATGTGTTGGTAACTGACCTCCATGATTAAAGTAGAACAAAATTTAGGTCTCTCTCTAGTGCTGCTAATTTTATTCCGGATTTGACTTAGCTTATATTGGTTAATTCATTACTTTGATAAGGTCAATGGGAAAACCCTATTTCTGTTACAAGGGAGTCCAGCATATGAAGACACAACACTAAAATTAAAGCCAGACCATTTAGGATGATGACAGGAGTACCCCTTACATACAGAGGCTTGTGGAAGTCTGAAGAACTTTCTCCCCAAAAGATATCCAGACTACGCCAATTGAACATTTCATAGCTGATAAATTTTTGGCAGGTAAGGATACTTAGGGATTATGGGAACAAGAGGGTGAACAAAGCTAGGAGCCATGCTCTAACTGAATAGCAAAATGGATTCAAGAGCATGAATGGCAAATGGCTTAATCCTGATCCTATCTTCCTACTGAAGAGACAGCTGGAACCCTGCTTCTGAACTGTCCCCATTAACTTCCATCTAATCCCTGGTTACCCTTCAAATGGTTGCATCCTTTTTCACCCATGGTCATGACCTCTTCCTGAATGGGAGATCAGACTCCTGGGCACTATTGTTTGCATCCTGGGAGAAATGTATATTGCATGGCATTATGCCTGTGAGGGGTTAAGCTGTCAATCACTGCCCTCCCGTTTTTCTGCCTCAGTGGAGTTGGTGGCAGTAGTTTTAGGGTGGGTGATTGCCCATTGGAATATCCCTCATGACAGGCTATTGGTTTCACACCTGACCTCTTTAGCGGAGGTGGCCTGGTGCATTCTGTGAAGCTCTGGCAGACTCCTTGAATCAGCCAGAAGAGGGACGGCTGTGCCTGCAGTAACAGGCTGCTTTGCTTCTTAAACAAAATGTGAAGTGAGTAATTTAAATGGCAGTCTGTGCAGGCTGATATACCATGATGCTGACTAGAAGATCTGAGCCAATATTCTATTGAGTTCCAGAGAAGAATAAAACCTAATTAAAAATCATATACATTCAAGAAGAAAACAATTGGTTGTTGATGATATGGAATTACAATAATTTGTCTACATATTCTGAGCCAAGGAGGCACTCTCTGTTGTGGAAGAGTTAAAATATTGCATTTCCTATTGCTCCTTATGAAGAGCCATTGAACACTATTCTGTGCAAAATACCACTTAAACAGCACCAAAAGTGACTGGACTAAAATGTCTGCAATTATTGTTAATAAAATGCTTAATTTAATAAATTTTCAACAAAAATCAGTGTTGAAAAGCCAGGTTTACTTTAGGTTGTTCACTGTTAAAACAAACGATAAAACCCTTCTAACTTGTGCATTAAATCATCAGTTTCTACGACCAGTCATCCTATAACAATGTATATATTTCGTCCACACTGTACAAACAATCATGGTGCCAGTGTTGACATATTTGCCTTCAAAAACGATGAATGTGCGGGCTGTGAAACTTTCAGACTTTCAGCTTCATCAGCCCAAACCATTTAGCAAGAAAGAAAAACATACTATTTCTCATTTAACTTTCTCATTTTCAATAGCAAAGTAATGACTGAATTCCTGTTTTTGGCACATATACTTAAAACTTCACACATTACTGATGAATCAGCATGGCTTCAATTCACAAACTTGTGTGGGACTTACAAAGCACAAGAATCTGAAAGATAAACACCAGCTAATATGAACTGGCTACATTACTGTCAAATTCAGATAGTTTAAGATGCATTTTTCCATAGCAATTTATCGAGAAGTGTGCATTGCACCTTGCAATAGAAAAGCCGCTCCTTTTATATTACTCAGATACTTTCAATTACGCAGTGCATGATAAAGGCAGCAACCATCCTCAGCCAGTAATGAGCTCTTTAAACATCTGTTTTTGTGAAACCACAGAAAGAAGTATATTGCTTAAAACATTGGAGCCCTTTTTTTTGGAAATAGTTCTATGGGTTTGAACAATACCCTGCACTAACAGCATCTTGATTATTGCCTTATCTTAATGATAGTAGCTCAGACAAAACAGTATCTATTAGAACACAACACAGTATGGAGCTGGAGGAACACAGCAGGCCAGGCAGCATCAGAGGAACAGGAAAGTTGACTTTTTGATTTGGGACCCTTCTTCAGAAGTGGGGAGGGGGAAGGGAGAAGGGAGGTGGGAAATAAATAGACAGAGGAGGGGTGGGGCTAGGGAAGGTAGGTGGGATGGTGATAGGCGAGTGCAGGTAGGGAGTGGTGGGTATTGGTTAGTGAGATGGGAGGGGCGGACATGGGATGAGGCCAGGGGTGGTGAATTCCAAGTTTACACCATTGGGCTGTAGGCTCCCGAGGCAGAATATGAGGTGGTGCTCCTCCAGTTTGCAGGTGGTGTCATTGTGACACTGGAGGAGGCCCAGGATAGACATGTCACCCAGGGAGTGGGAGGGGGAGTTAAAATGGTTGGCAACTGGAAGGTATTGTCGCTTGTCGCGTACAGAGCACAGATGGTCTACGAAACGGTCTCCAAATCTGCGCTTGGTCTCACCGATGTAGAGGAGGCCACATCGGGAGCAGTGGATACAGTAGACCAAGTTAACGGATTGTACAGGTGAACCCCTGTCTGATGTGGAAGGTTTGTTTTGGGCCTTGAATGGAGGTGAGGGGGGAGGTGTAGGGGCAGGCATAGCACATCCTGCAGTTGCAAGGAAAGATGCCGGGGGTGGTGGGGTTAGTGGGGAGTGTGGAGCGGACGAGGGAGTCACAGAGAGAGCAGTCCCTCCGGAAGGCAGATAGGGGTGGGGAGAGAAATATCTCTTTGGTTGTGGGATCAGATTGTAGATGGCGGAAGTGGTGGAGAATAATACACTGGATGTGGAGGTTGGTGGGGTGGTATGTGAGGACAAGGGGGATTCTGTCTTTATTTTTGTTGGGGGGAGGGGGTGTGAGGGCAGAGGAGTGGGAAATGCAAGAGATGTGGTTGAAGGCCTTAAAATTCCACCACCACCACCACTACAACCCCCACCTCCGGGGATCGAAAATGCCCTCCAGAGGCCTGTGTTCCTCCAGCTCCCACACGTGCTGTCTCTGACTCCAGCATCTGCAGTTCTTGCCATCTATTAGAACACAAAATGTTAGCCTGGATTGTATATTCAATCTTGGTGTGTTGTTCAAAAACACAATGTCCTGGCCTAGGAGTGATGATGGGATTTGTTCTCCTTACAGCTGAGCAAGTTAGAAGGAACTAACAGGGACATTCAAATAGTAAGGGTTTTGATACAGCAAGAACCGATAATTATTTCCTCTGTCATGGTGCAGGAATCGGATCTTAATTTTAAAATAATCGAGAAAAGAATTAGCAGTACAATTAGAAGCTTTTTTTTAAGCTCTGGAATATGTCTCATGAATTGGTGGTAGAAACAGATGCCATACGAAGTTCAGAAAGGAACAGCTCTTATCTGAAGATGACAAATCTGCAGGGTTAGGAGGAAAATGATGGGGTATAGGGCTAACTTGGATAATTCAAATGGCTGATACAGGCAGACTGAGCCAATGAACCTCTCCTGTTCTGTACTTTTCTAAGATTCTATGATTAGCCACTGATTAATCCAATATGCACATATACTAGGTGAAATACAATCTCAAGCCTTAGACTGAACACTCAAGTCAAATACTACAGTGTACAATTGAAAGGATTTTTGAACCATAAAATAAATCCAGCAAATATTAACACATGGACCAAACATCGCAAAGGTTACTACCCTGAGAACTGCCTTCTTTATTGTAGTTGACTTGTCCCTGTAGAACAAATTTCAGTGGGTATTCACTGTTGAACCACAAATACTGTGTAATTCTCAAATAGCTTCCTTCCCTCCTGTTAAATTCTTAAATTGATACAAAGCCATGTCATTCAATAAACAATTGTTTTCTTAGCCAAAAGGTAAGGCTGAAGCATTATCAAACTTTGTAGCCAGAAGTGCTGAGTGAATGAGCCATCTTGGTCTCCTCTGGAGGTTCCCAGCATCACAGTTGCAGATCTTCAGTCAATTCAATTCACTCCACATTCTCTGCAGCTGTAACACTGTATTCTGCGCTCTGTTCTGCTATCCTAATGTGCTTTGTATGGTACGATTTGCCTGTATAACACTCCAAAAAACACTGTTCTCAGTACACGTGACAATAATAAAATCAATTAATCTACAGGATATCAGAATTGGCAGGAGGTACTTAATGTTGCAAAGGTAATGGACCCTGACAACACTCTGGTAATAGTACTGATGACTAGCTCCAGAACCATAGCTAAAAGTGTTACTAGCTACAACATTCACATCTACCAACAATGTGGAAAATTGCCCAAGTATGTCCTGTGCACAAAAAGCAGGACAAATCCAACCCAGCCAACTATCACCCCAGTATACTCTCAATCATAAACAGTGCTAACAAGCAGCACCTGCTCAGTAACAAATTGCTCACTGATGCCCAGTTTGGGTTCCGCTCGGGCCACTCAGATCCTGAGCCCATTACAGCCTTGTTTCAAACATGGACAAAGAGCTGAATTCCAGAGGTGAGGCTAGAGTGACATCCCTTGACGTAAAGGCTGAATGTGTATCAGAGAGCGTAGCAAAACTGCAATCATTGGGAATCAGTGGAAAATTCGCTGTTGACTAGAGTCATACCTAGCACAATGAAGATGATTGTGGTTGTTGGAGGTCAGTAAAATCAGTTTCAGGACATCTCTGAGGAGTTCCTCAAGGTAGCATTCTAGACCACCCATCTTCAGCTGCTTCATCAATGACCTTCCCTCCTTCATAACAGCAGAGGTGGGGATGCCCACTGACAATTTCACAGTGCATGGCATTAACTGCAACTCATCAGATACAAAAGTGGTCAATGTCTAAAAGCAGCAAGACATGGACAACATTCAAGCCTGGGCTGACAAGAGGCAAGTAACAGTCACACCACATGTGTCAAATAATGATTGACAAAAATCATCTACAAGAAGGGAGAATCTAACCATCGCCCCAAGACATTCAATGATATTAACAATCCCGAATCTCCAACTATCAATATCCTTGGTTACTATTGACCAGACAGTGAACTGGACTAACTTATATGTTACAAAGGCAAATCAGAGGCTCAGAATCCTGCAGCATGTAACTCCCCAAAGCCTGTCCACCATCTACAAACATAAGTCAGAAGAGTAATGGAATACTCCCCACTTCCCTAGATGGGTGCAGCTCCAACAACACAAAAAACTTGACACCATTTAGGAAAAAGCAGCCTAATTGATTTGAACTACATCCACCAACATTCAGTCATTTCACCATTGTTGCTCAGTAGCAGCAGTGTGTTCCATCTCGAAGATGCACTGCAGAAATTCACCAAAGATCCTCAGAGGACCTCCCAAATTCACAACCTCTTATCTAGAAGCACAAGCGCAGCAGATAGATGATAAAAACCATCACCTGCATGTCCCTTGCAAGTTACTCACCATCCTGACTCAGAAATACATTCAGAGCGGTGGGCCAAAATCTTGGAACTCATTCCTGAATAGAATCGCAAAGTCCTAACATGAAATGGACTGCAGCTGTTCAAGGCAGCCAGAACCACCTTCTCAAAGGCAATTTTGGATGGACAATAAAAGTTGGCCCAGCCAGTAAAGCCCACATGTTATGCATGAGAAATAAAAATAACTTTGATTGTATATACCACATAACAGACTAAAAGTCAGGTTTAAAGTTTTTCTCTATTTATTTTCATATCTAGGTGATTTACATATGTACTAGACAAATACGTTAAAGATTTGATGTGTATAATACTAAACATTACTTGACACTGTCAAAAAATGTTCTTTGAAACAATTTTGTACATTACAAGTGATTTTTAAAAATCAGAAAGTGTGTAATTTGTTGCAAATTTCTTTATTGTGGGTTATGGTAAAGGTTAATCTGTAGAATTTTGGTAGAATTTGTAGAAGAAGAAGTTGTTTACTTTCAACTGGTTTTGTAATAACCTATGTGCATACTGGTAAATCAATGCATGAAATTTTGACCTAGATGAGAGGTGTCCTGAAGTAGGAAAACCCCGAGGTTACGATGGAGAAAAATGCAGAGGTTGGAGATACACTCTAATTAAATACTGGTGGCTTTTTAAAAAAAAATCTTTGAGAGAGGAGAAAGCTGACCTAACAGCTACAGACATCCAACCTGCTGTGTTTAGCCAAACAACCCAATTCTGTATGTTCAATGCAAAGACAGGGATTCTAGAGAACTGGGTAGCACCAAGTAGATCTGTAAAGAAAGAAGCCCAGCTATAGAACAGACATCAAAGGTACCGTCTGTGCATGTGGTGGGTTGTGGCCTGATTGTCAGCAATTCCTGTACTTGGATCCTGATGTTATCAGTTGGGATTAAAAGGAAATCTTTTCCAAAACACAAGTATGTTTAAAAGCCAATCGGAGTGAAGTTGATGAAGCTAAAATTAATAGATGTCTCAGGATGAAGAATAGATCATTTAAAACCAAGATGAAGACAAATGTATTCATTTTGAAGTTGTGAATCCTTAGAATTATCTCTCCAGACGGCTGTGAAAAAAAGACAGATTTATGGAGACTAATGACATCAAGGGAAATGGTAGTAGTGTGGGAAAGTGGCATTGAGGGAAATGATCATGGTCTAACAGACTGGCCTGCTCCAATTTGCATAATCTGAAACAAAAGATTAAACTGTGCTAAATTTGATTGAAACTTATACTGTTTGGAAATGTTATCTTACTTGTTCAGTGTACCTATTCCATTGTTATAGGCTGTGATTGTTTTGTTCACGTTTGTGTAGTAAAGAGTCTTTCGGTGTTTCAATTCAATTATTGTTGCTTATTTTCTTATCTTTGGTTCTTCCACACATGTTCTTTAAATTATTATCGTCCATCAAGCCAAACCCTAACAAAGATGCGGTTTGTCCAGTATTCACATATTTAAATCTTTCAACAGTCACTTTTGTCTCACACACACAAAAGTTGAAAATAAAAATGAAACATTTAAAATTAATTGCAAGCAGCATGCTGTCAGTGTTTCCAAATTGGTCATGGTTTGGATTTCTCACATATGTAGTTAAATTCCTTTACTCACCATTCTTCTGTAATTCTTGTCTTTAATCCTGGTAATAGAAATTGGCCATGAAAGCGATAGATTGAGGATATGTTTGAGAATATCCCAGTAATCACATCTTGCGGAATGCCAGCTTCACTTAATTTAGTGCAAAAGACCTAAATAAATAAGTTACAACAGCTGGTGTAATGATATGCATGGGCTGGAACAGATGAAAATGTCTTGTTTTACCTGACAGAAAATGGTTTACAAATTGTGATACAAAACACGGAGGTAAATTTTATCTGAAAAGCTATTGTTTCTCTTGCGACAGAAGAATAAATATATTTCTAACATTACTCAAATGGTACCTTAGTGAATGCCTTGGAAAAACTTTTGCTAAACCATTGATTTTACTCAAATGCTTCCTTGGCATTTTTAGGCACACAGTATACATATGGGGTTTGTTTTAATCACAGACACTAACCATCCATCTTCATTGAATTTAGAAGGATGATATATCTTAAAAGATGCAAAAGCATGCTGACATGCCATTATAATTGAAGGCATATGTACATTTCACACAATGTGCACAGCCAATTTTACAGACACAATGGCCATGCACTTATATCTATAAACAGTGAACTCATGAACATCATGACACCTTTAAGATGAGATGCTCAATAAGGTTTCAAGTATTGTTGACATTTCTAACATAAAAATGCAAACAATGCATCTTTAAAGTGGTAACAACTTTAACAGTGGAAACATATTCTTTGTTCGCTACTTGCAGCACAGTTACATGTGCTAATATGCATTATTTTTTAAAACCCCAGAAAGAGCTGACAAGAAATCAACACCCCACCCCAGCATCAAAACATATACACAAATGTTTCTGAACTCTCCAGCCATTTTTAACTTTTAAGTTCACATTAAAAGAAGCCAGGACCAGCCGTCCAGTTAAACATTTGGTTTGTAGTGACATAGGAGGACAGGGTAAATTGTCGAGAGGGACTGGAGCATCGATAATAGCTTGGCTTGGGCAACTAAATTCCCCTTATTAATAGTACATTGTATTTTCTAGCAATCTGATTGCAGGAACATACATTCTGCATTTCGAGACTGTTGAGTAGATTTGAAAAAAAAGTGAATGTTATTTCCATTCATCAACTGCTGTAACCTGATAACCTCATACAATTGAAACAAAAATAAAACAAGAACCTGCGGATGCTCAAGATCTGTAACAAGAACAAAAGTTGTCGGAGAAACTCAGCAGGTCTAGCAGCGTCTGTGGAGAGAAAGTAGAGTTAACATTTCAAGTTCAGTTCTTTGTTCTGAAGGAGGGTCACTGGACTCAATACAAATAAGACATGGTTTTTAATTTGTTATGCTGACTAGCTTCGCTGGCAAGAGAGCTAGTTTCTGAAATTGATATGGAATACACAAGTGCTCTCCACATTTGTAAAAGATATGTCTGCAAAGATAAAAAATTTCGTTGAAAAAATGTGTTTCAATATTAACAGGTTAATTCGATGCTTTAGATTGAAACAAATGGATTCAATAAGAAATACTTTATATTCATGATCTCCTGGATTGGCTTTGATTGCTTGAGAAGGTCAAGAGAGGAAATTTCCATTGTGTTTTTTTTAATTGGCCCTGGGCTTTGAAAAACAAACCATTGTTAGATTGCTTCTCCAGGAGATTAAATGATTGTTAGGGTGGAAGGACAAGACACAATGGAAAGAGGCAGATTTGTTGCCTTTTATCTGTCCAATTTGCTGGAGACGCACTCAATTTTTCTGGATATTTGTGAGAAGAATTAATGATAATTTACGCTCGCATGTGGACACATGACAGCATTGGCATTAATGCCAATCAGTTTATTCTTTATCAGTCATAAATAATTTACGGAAACCCTGAAAGGCATACTATTTTAAAAGATTAATTTATGCATAGTTATAAAAGTCTAAAAACGAGTCACAATCATAATATGTAGAACAGTAACTTAATCTTATTAGTTTAATGCAATTCTGTGTTTTCTTGTGAATGCCACAATTATAAAGTTATAAGCAATATGGTTCCCCTTGTCCTTACCTATCATCCCACCAGCATCCACATCCAGAAGATCATCAGGCGCCATTTCCGCCACTTCCAGCGAGATGCCACCACCAGACACATATTCCCCTCCCCTCCCTTGTCCGCCTTCCGCAGGGACCGTTCCCTCCGGGACACCCTGGTCCACACTTCCTTTACCCCCAACACCTTCCCACAGCCCTACGGCACCTTCCCCTGTAACTGGCGAAGGTGCAACACCTGCCTATTTACCTCCTCCCTCCCCAGTATCCAAGGGCCCAAACATACCTTCCAGGTGAAGCAACACTTCACCTGCACTTCCCAGAATCTAGTCTATTGCATTCGCTGCACACAATGGGATCTCCTCTACACTGGAGAATTTGAGCGTTAGACCGTTCTGCTCACAAAAAAGACCCTGAACTATCCGTTGCCTGGCCAACATCTCTGTCTCTGGCTTGCTGCAGTGTTCCAGCAAAGCTCAGCGCAAGCTGGAAGAACAATACCTCATTTTCCGCTTGGGGACCCTACAGCCCTCCGGACTCAACATCAAGTTCAATAATTTTAGGGCCTGAACTCTCCCATGTCCTAGCCCACTACCCCACACACAGGCCTTGTTAGCACACAGCCTGCCATTACACACCCCCCTGTTATTAGTCACTAACAGTCCCCATTAACAACTATTCACCCTCCCAGCCTGATTGTTATCAAATCTTTGTCTGCCCAACTGCTCTTCTCTCTCTTTAGGCTCTATCCTATCGTTTACTTCCTAGCCCATCTGCCTCGCCTTTTTTCTGTACATATACTGATGTCTTCCCAGCCACCATCAGTTCTGAGGAAGGGTCATGGGACCCGAAACGTTAACTGATTCTTCCTTCAGATGCTGCCAGACCTGCTGAGCTTTTCCAGCAACTTTGTTTTTGTTTCTGGTAACTTCAGAGTTGCTTTCTCTGCTTTATAGAAGCATATACCTTTGTTCGGCCCGCCCACCTATTTCCTATTCTGTGACAATCCTTAGTTGTTTTAAAAAACATCTGCTTGAAATTCAGATAACAAACTTCAATAAACCTTAATACTTTCAGTCAACAGCAAATAAGTATTTCAAAATATATTTCACTATAAGTGGAATCTAGATAAGACTTTGCATTACCTGATCCAGAAGGTGAAGCCTTTTCACATAGGCCTCTTCTGTGACAAGGAGCTCATTTGCAATATTGTACAACTTCTGTGGCTCTGTGCACTAAAAAGAAATAAATATCAAGTTTACAATTCTAATTTGTGGGAAATGTTTTCATTAATCGCAGTCATGACGTGAAATATACGAGAACCATAAGTTTGGAAAATTAAAACTATTGAACCATTTTATTGAACAGAACTCAGAATTGTGAAAAACTATCAGCTTCAATATTAAGAATGCATTACAGTCGGTAACTGTCTTCCCCAATTATGATTTTAATATTCATTGCAGATCATGTCATAGGTAATAGATTGCAGCAGTTAACGTGTTTGATATTGAGAGGAAATCAGTAGGATAAAGTGCAGAGCCGAACTCGAACATACATTTTTCTTCTCTTGAAGTAAACTCAAACCTCATACCCTCAAACCATGCCAGCTCCTCTTTTCACTCTTTGTCCCAATTTCTGCTTTACTTTGTTCCTTGAGCTAGTTACAATCCCCATCTATCCCAACTATCAGCCTGTCCCTTGAACGGTCAACAGCCACACATATATTACACCTGTTTATTCCTTGCACGAACAGGTCTCCTGCTTTACAATTCCCTTCCAGGATTCCTGCCAGTTCCAACTTCATAGCTATGCTTCTGGGTCAATGCCTCCACAGGTTTTAAGGTTAAAATAGCTGCAGGTGTCTTGCACAACCAATCAGGAATAAGGCATACAAAACTCACTTAAACACAATTCTGTTAGTATGAAATTATGTCAAAATAATATATCTAGGAGATCTGAAAATATTCTTTTATTGCCATGTTGTCATGTCTAAATGATACTGGTAAACAAAATAAAGAATAGTTCTCCAAAAGGTGCGAGTTGAGCAGAAAACTTGCATATTTTAGATAATTCAGATCGTGATAAAATAAACTATAATTGTAATTATAAGCTGTCATTTCTTTTCTCTTGCAAAAGGATTATTAGGCAAGGGAGACATTTTGTGACACTGTTGACTTCACAACGATAATAAACACAAGATCGGTGTAATGGAGTGGCTTCATATTTAATTTCTTCTTTGAGAACTTGAGTCGGAAGGAGTATGGAGACGCCTGGATTTTTAAAAAATAGATATTGAGAAAACACTGGAGCCTTTTCTTCATATAAGAGATTATTGGAAATCATGCAAACAGGGATCCTTGATGGTTGCTTGAACTCACTTCAGGACAAAATACCAGATGGTTTAATAGCTGTCCTATTTGAACAGTGTTTGGACGTTGGGATTTTCTGTTTTGGAGTTAGGTGGGGAAAAGCCTGATCAGCACAAGCTTCCCAGCTTCAGTCTCCTGCTTCTAGGAGGAGTGAAATTCAGTGTGAAACATTCTTGTTTTTCTGGAAGACCGTGACTGAAAGAACTTCTCAATATTGCATTTCCCAAGCTAGCTTTGTTTGCCAAGACCTGACTGATAACCATGCACAATTAATGGATTGACCACACATGCAAGACCTCCAGATCGACAGAATTCAGAATATTCCAAGCCTTATCCTTTTTGGCTTCATGATGGATATTTGTTTTCTTGTTTTAAACTGAATCTCTGCAGAGAGAAATATGTTTTGCTCTGCTTAACTGAAGAGTGCTTCAGAGATTGTGCTTTGGGTTATTTAGAGTAGTAAGCATTTATATTTTCATATCTCAAATTGTAGGAACCAATTCTACTTCTTCACATCATAGCTTTTCATCATAAATCAATAAATTTGTGTTTACAAAAGAAATCTGTTTGATTATTTGAAGTCTAATATATAGAAAACATACAATTGACCTGATCAGGATTTGGGTAAACTTTTTTATAATTTATGTTGTGATCTGTGGACCATTTGAACTAGGAGAAAAAGAGTGCACACCTAACTTGGTTGTAACACGAGCCAAAAGATTTGTGAGATTTATTAGATATTTTACTTCCAAAACACCACAATTCTCAGAACTCTTGGCTGTGTCACTCACTCCATCCTTCTCACCTCACAGCAGGATGTACTGACACGAACAGGGTGTGAAACTAATTCACAAGCGATGACAAGCAAATCAAATAAGGAAAGCATGATCTCAATCCTGCATTCACTATAACTAAGCTGATTGATTCTCTGATTCAACAGTCACTGGGCAAAGCACAGGAAGGTGTCATCTGGCCCATTGCAACTATGGCCAGCTCTTAGAAACAAATGTCTAGTCAAGAGCCGCATCCTAGCTTTTATCCCACAATCCTGTTAATTTTTTTTTATTCATTTGTGGGACGTGGGCATCGCTGGCTGGCCAGCATTTCTTGCCCATCCCTAGTTGCCCTTGAGAAGGTGGTGGTGAGCTGCCTTCTTGAAACGCTGCAGTCCTCCTGCTGTGGGTTGACCCACAATGCAATTAGGGAGGGAATTCCAGGTTTTTGACCCAGCGACAGTGAAGGAATGGCGATATATTTCCAAGTCAGGATGGTGAGTGACTTGGAGTGGAACTTGGAGGTGGTGGTGTTCCCATATATCTGCTGTCCTTGTCCTTCGAGTTGGAAGTGGTCGTGGGTTTGGAAGGTGCTGTCTGAGGATCTTTGGTGAATTTCTGCAGTGCATCTTGTAGATAGTACACACTGCTGCTACTGAGCGTTGGTGGTGGAGGGAGTGAATGCTTGTAGATGTAGTGCCAATCAAGCGGGCTGCTTTGTCCTGGATGGTGTCAAGCTTCTTGAGTAATGTTGGGGCTGCACTCATCCAGGCAAGTGGGGAGTATTCCATCACAGTCCTGACTTGTGCCTTGTAGATGGTGGACAGGCTTTGAGGAGTCAGGAGGTGAGTTACTCGCCTCAGTATTCCCAGCTTCTGGCCTGCTCTTGTAGCCACTGTGTTAATGTGGTGAGTCCAGTTGAGTTTCTGGTCCATGGTAACCCCCAGGATGTTGATATTTGGGGATTCAGTGATAGTGACATCATTGAATGTCAAGGGACAGTGGTTAGATTGTCTCTTATAGGCGATGGTCACTGCCTGGCATTTGTGTGGTGTGAATGTCACTTGCCACTTGTCAGCCCAAGGCTGGACATTGTCCAGATCTTGTTGCATGTGAACATAAACTGCTTCAGTATCTGAGGAATCGTGAATGGTGCTGAACATTGTGAAATCATTGTCGAACATCCCCAGTTCTGACCTTACGATGGAGGGAAGGTCATTGATGAAGCAGTTGAAGATGGTTGGGCCTAGGACACTACTCTGAGGAACTTCTGCAGAGATGTCCTGGAGCGGAGATGATTGACCTCCCACAAGCACGACCATCTTCCTATGTGTCAGGTATGACTCCAACCACCGGAGAGTTTGCCCCCTGATACCCATTGATTCCAGTTTTGCTAGGGGTCCTTGGTGCCACATTTGGTCGAATGCAGCCTTGATATCAAGGGCTGACACTCTCACCTCTGGAATTCGCTCTTTTGTCCATGTTTGAACCAAGGCTGGAATGAGATTAGGAGCTGAGTGGCCCTGGCAGAACCCAAACTGGGCATCACTGAGCAGGTTATTTCTGAGCAGGTGTTACTTGATAGCACTGTCGATGACACTTTCCATCACTTTACTGATGATTGAGAGGAGACTGATGGAACGGTAATTGGCTGGGTTGGAATTGTCCTGCCTTTTATGTACAGGACATATTTGGGCAATATTCCACATTGTTGGGTAGATACCAGTGTTGTAACTGTACTGGAACAGCTTGGCTAGAGGACCGGCAAGTTCTGGAGCACAAATCTTCAGTACTATTGCTGGAATGTTGTCAGGGCCGGTAGCCTTTGCAGTATCCAGTGTCTCCAACCGTTTCTTGATATCACGTGGTGTAAATCGAATTGGCTGAAGACTGATATCTGTAATGCTGGGGACCACTGGAGGAGGCCGAGATGGATCATCCACTCAGCACTTCTGGCTGAAGATTACTACGAATACTTCAGCCTTATCTTTTGCACTGATGTGCTGGGCTCTTCCATCATTGAGGATGGGGATATTTGTGGAGCCTCTTCCTCCAACAAGTTGTTCAATCATCCACCACCATTCTCGATTGGATGTGGCAGGACTGCAGAGCTTAGATCTGATCCGTTGGTTGTGGGATCACTTAGCTCTGTTTATCGCTTGCTGCTTATGCTGTTTGGTGTGCAAGTAGTCCTGTTTGGTGGCTTCACCAGGTTGATACCTCATCTCCAGGTATGCTTGGTGCTGCTCCTGGCATGCCCTCCTGCACTCTTCATTGAACCAGGGTTGATCCCCTGGCTTGATGGTAATGGTTGAGTGGAGGATATGCCGGGCAATGAGGTTACAGATTGTGTTGGAGTACAATTCTGCTGTTGTTGATGGCCCACAGCGTCTCATGGATGCCCAGTCTTGAGTTGCTAGATCTGTGCGAAGTCTGTCCCATTTAGCATGGTGACAGTGCCACACAACACGATAGAGGTTGTCTGCTCTTTCAATACATGTAAAGTTGTCTTGCCACAGTTTCTATGAAATCTAATTCAAGTATTGTGTTCCTTCCTTAACTTCCTATTTGAAATTCTCATTTCCCCCTTGTTCTCTTGCCAGATATTTTAAAGCCATGATCACTGGTTACTGATCTGCATGTTGGGGAATCAGCTTCTTGTTACTTGCTCTATCAAAATCTCTCAACATTGAAGACCTCCTTAAACCTCTCCTTGACTACCTCTGCTCAATGGAAAAAAATCCCAGCTTCTCCAATCATCTCACATGACTGAAATCTTCATCTCTCGCATCATCCTGATAAAGGTCTTCTGTATCAACACCCATCAGCCATAAAAAAAGAGGCCTGGCATTTGTCTAAAATGTGATGTCCACACTGGTATGCAATATTCCAGCCAAGGTCTAACTAATTCATAAAGATTTGGTATACTTGTGTGTCTATGCCCCTGTTCACATTGCCTGACATCCCAAGCACTTTCTTAAAATCTTTATCAACTTACTCTATTGTCTTTAAGAATTTGTCGAGATACACCCCAAGGTCCCTTTGCTGTTTCTCCCATCAATAAAACAGCTCCATTCTGAGTGAGAGAAAAACCATGGAGGCAGTACAAAGACCAGCATTTCACACTGAGCAAGTTGCTTATGGCATATTGAGGAGGATTTCAGGTTACAAATGCTATGCTACATGAAAACCTCTTTATGCACTAGCACACCAATGACACAGACTTTTCTCAAACAAAAAGTTTCAATAACCCCACTTTCCTGCCTATTCCCTCAAACCCTTAACTCCTTTTTTGAACAAAAATTGGTCTAACTCAGCCTAGAATATATTCAATGACCCAGCTTCACTGCTCACCATGTAAGAGAATTCCAAAGACTAATAACCCTGAGTGGAGGTCCTCCTTATCTTAGTTTTAAATGATAGGATCCTTATTCGAGAGTACCACACAAAAAGAGACACAGTATTTACCTTGGTAAGCACACTTAGAATTCTCACATTTCAACAAGATCACCACTCATTCATCTAAATTCCAAGAAGCACAGGCCCAATCTGTTAAACATTATGTCAGAAGCTGCCAGCTAATGAAATCAGCTTGTGAAAATTCTCTGAACTGCTACCAATGCAAATATAGTGTCCTTTAAGTAAAGAGAACAGAACTCCATAACAGGTGCAGTCTCACCATCAATCTGTACAAATCGAGCAAGACTTTCTTCTGTTTAATACTCTATTCTGTTTGCAATAAAAGGCCAATATTCCAGTTGTCTTTCTAATTCTTTCCTGTATGCATGCTCACTTTGTGATGTACATACAACAGTGCCAAAGTGCCTCTGTAGTGCAACAGCCTACAGTCTCTCTCTACCCATACAATATTTTGCTTTCCTGTTTTTCCCCAAGTGGACAACATTTCCCCACATTATACTCCTTCTGCCTTTTTTTTGTCCACTTGACCTATCTACATCTCTTTACAATTTGCTTTCTTGCCTATTTTTGCATCAGCAGCAAATTTGGCTACTATACACTCAATTGCTTCATTCAACTTATTTACATAGATCAGAATTAAATGAGGCTCAATCATTGACCCGTAGCACCCCAGTACTGCAATGTATCAACCTGAAAATGATCCATTTATCTTCACTCACTATTTCCTGTTAGTTAGCCAATCATCTATCCATGCTAATACATCACCCATGACATCACAAGTTCTTATCTTCTGCAATAGCTGTTTATGTAGCACTTTACCGAATGCCTTTTAGAAATCTAAATACACCGCTGATACACAGTCCCTTTTATCTGCCCTGCTTGTTAAATCTTTAAATAATTCCAATAAATATGTGAGAAATTACTTCCCCTTCAAGGACTTTTGACACTAACTCCTGTATTATAATTATCTCGATCGCCTGCTACAATGCTTTAACAATGTCATTTGCCAATGACAAATGGCACCTTAACTGACCTACAGCTTGTTAATATAGTAAGGCAACAGGTGATTGGAGTTAATTGATGAATATAATAAGTGGATAGATATAAAAGGGGAACAAGCGTGACTGATGTGTGGAAGGAGCTGTAAGACCAAGGCGTTAATAACCATCCACAAAGAAAAATCTCTTTGATTCTGTCCTGCCAATTGGTTTGGATCCAAGTTGACATGGTTTCCTGTCATCCATAGGGTCATAGAGTCATACAGCATGGAAACAGACCCTTCAGTCCAACTAGTCCATGCCGAACACAATCCCAAACTTAACTAGTCCCACCTGCCTGCTCCTGGCCTATCACTTCATCAGGAAGTCCATTCCACATGCGAACCACCCTCTGTGTAAAACATTTGTCTCATGTCTTTTTTAAATCTCTCTCCTCTCACCTTAAAAACATACCCCCTAGTCTTGAAATCCCCCCTCCTAGTGAAAAGATAACTACCATCAACTCTACCCTGTATCTCTCATTATTTTATAAACTTCTATCAGGTCACCTCTCAAACTCCTAAGCCCCAGTGAAAAAAGTCTCAGCCTTTCTTTATAACTCAAACCTTGCAGACCCGGCTACATCCTGGTAAGTCTCTTCAGCTTGATAACATCCTTCCTATAAACTTGGTGATCAGAACTGGACATAGTACTCCAGAAGAGGCCCCACCAACGTCCTGTACAACCTCGACATGACTTCCCAAGTCCTACACTCAAAGGACTGAGCAATGAAGGCAAGAATACTAAATGCCTTTTTAACCACCCTGTCCATGTGTGACAGAAACTTCCAAGAATTATGTACCTACACCCCGATGTCCCTCTGTTCTACAATACTATCCAAGGCTATGCCATTAATTGTATAAGCCCTATCCTTGTTTGTTGCACCAAAATGCACATTTGTCCAAATTAAACTCCATCTGCCATTCCTCAGCCCATTGGCCCAATTGATCAAAATCCCTTTGTAATCTTAGAAAACCTTCTTCGCTGTCTGTTATGCCACCAACTTTGGTGTCGCCCACAAACCTATTAACCATACTTCCTATATTCTCACCTGAATCATTTATATAAATGACAGACAAAAGAGGTCAGAACTGATCCCTGTGGAACACTGCTGGTCACAGGCCTCCAGTCCAAAAAGCAATGCTCCACCATTACTGTCTCCTGCCATTAGGCCAATTACGTATCCAAGTGACAAGCTCATCCTGAATCCCATGTGATCTAACTTTACTAATTAGTCTACTATGTGGAACATTGTCAAAGACTTTACAAAACTCCAAATAAACAACATCTATTGCTCTGCCATCATCAATCTTTTTGGTAATTTCCTCAAAAAAACTCCAAGTTTGTGAGACACGATTTTCCTCAAACAAAACCATTCTGACTATTCTTAATCAATTTCTGCCTCTCTAAATGTCCATAAATCCTATCTTTTATAGTCACCTCCAACAATTTAGCCACAACCGAAGTCAGACTCACAGGTCTGTAGTTCCCTGGTTTCTCCTTCAACTTTCCTTAAACAAAGCTACAACATCAGCCACCCTCCAGTCATCAGGCATCTCACCCATATTTATAGATGTTCCAAATATTTCTGCAAGGGGTCTCGTGATTTCCTCCCTCACTTCCCACAATGTTCTGGGATACACTAGATCAGATCCTGGAGATTTATCCACCTTTATATTCTCTAAGACCTCCTCTTGACTAGTGGTGTTATATTTGCAGTTTTCCAAACCCCTTGGTCCTGAATCTAGGATATTTTGGAAGATTACAACAAATATATTGACCACTTCTGCAGCCACTTCCCTCAAGACCCGAGAATGCAGATTATAGATGGTTGTTTTGTACATGCTGCCTGACTTGGTTATTCTGGGGCTACATTGTACTACACTGCTGCTTTCAAACTCAGGTCAGTGATTTTTAAAGCTGCATTCACTTATCACTACCTCTGCCTCCACCTTTGTCCCTAACATCTCTCCTCTGCTTTTTCATTCTCATCACTGTAAGCTATTCCACTGTTGCTCCATCTCTCTGGGTTTGCTTCCGGGAAGTTCCTACTTCTCCATACCAGCTAAATCATTTTCAGGCCACTAAAATTCTAATTATCATCCCTGTCCCCAGGACAGTTTAGGACCAGTTTTTCCTCAAAGTCAAATAAGTGTTCAATCTTTGCCGAGATTTTCTTCCTTCACTGATATCCCACTAGAAAACTGGGATTTAGAAACAGTGCTCTTTCACTGTTGCTTTGAAGCATTATCTCCTCTATACTGGGAAGACGAAATGCAAATTGGGAGACTGCCTTGCAGAAATCTACATTCTGTCCACAAAAATGACCCCGAGCTCCAGGGCCTGCCACTTTAACACACCACCGTGTTTCCTCGCTAACATTTTTGTCTCGGGCATGCTGCAGTGCTCCAGCAAGGTTCAAAGCCAGCTGGAAAAACAGAATCTCATTTTTAATTTAGAGAGCATGCAGCCTTTAGGACTCCAAATTGAGTTCATTAAGTTTGGAGCCAATGCACCTTCGTCCTTGTCCCTTACCCATGTCCATTCCCAAGGCCTCATCATCAAATGGGTTGTTTTCATCACAGCTAATCCATTTTTATCCACTAATGGCCCCCATTAGCAGCTTTTCTTTCTCCCCAGCTCAACATTATCCACTTATTTGTCTGCCCAACTGCTGTTCTCTTTCTGGGCTTGTCTCTACCTGTTGTTCACCACATTCCCCTCCTCACCTTGTCTTCAGCATAAATACCACCATTTCTAAGCTACATTCAGATCTGAAGAAGGATCACTGGAACTAAAATGTTGCTTCTGTTTTCTCTCCATGGATGCTGTCAGACTTGCTGAGTTATCCCAGCTGTTTGTTTTTATTTCAGGCTTCTAGTATCTGCAGTTCTATTTTCCTTCAGCAATGGCTAGATGATTGGTTTCTGGACTGGCATCTTCAGCACGTCCCCCACAACTATGCAAGGGGCTACAATGTAGCAGCTGAATCAAGAGCTTGAAAAATCTGTGTGTGTCAAAGATTTTCTTCCAAAATTCAACAATTCAAACTGTGATCAGCGACTCCAACCAAAACTCTTGTTCAATTAACAAGCCTCACACATTTTGTGGGGCCAAACCAGAAAACAACCTGTAATTTTGTGGCTCAGCATTACTTATGCACTTTGTCTGTTGTAAGCCTATATACAATATACAGTTGGAAAAAGAAGGGGATCAAAGTGATGGATATCTCCTTTAATTATTTGTCTTTGCTCAGTTCCAGATGATATTCCAAAATTTGGTGCAGTGATAACAGACAGCTATCTTGTAAAATAACAATTCGCCAGCTCTAACATTATAGAATGACATTTCAAGCTTTATATCGTAATAATACAACCAACAGCTGCACAGATTGACAGTTGTAAAATTTAATCGAGAATACACCAGAAATGCAATGTCGCATTGTTGTAGTAATTATTCTTGATACTGTCATTAGTTTTAAACAGTAAAATTGAAATTATAAAGTGCTGAACAATCCAATTGCTTCTAATCAACCTCAAATTATGTAGTCACATGAAAAAATATACCAAAGTCAAAAATCTGTCTACAGTTCTGAAGCTATATATTCACAGTTTTATCAATTAAAGTGGGCCTTATAATGATGCTTTGTGTCAGTAGTGTTCTTTGAAGTTTGTCATGATTTACCAGTGCTGTGGGTAATGAACACAGCAGTCTATTTTTAAATGACAGTGTAAGACGCAGAAGTATTTTGCAAGCACGTTGTATTGCACTTCTTTTTAATGTGAAGTGTTAATGTTAATTTAAATAGATAAAATTTATCATTGGTCTCAATCTGTAGTCCATTCGTAGGGGTGGCCCTTGACTTGGTTTACAAAACTGCATTACATTGGATGAACAAATTAAAGAAAGTATCACAAGCCAAACGCCCTGTTTCTCCACTTGAATGATGAATCAGTACAATAGCCTACTGTTTTTAATCTGAAAAGGCTGCTCTATAGTCCATGAACTGTTTTAAAAGTGTGAGCCAAGACACTAAATGGCAACATTTCTTCAATTTTAGGAGCACATCACATATTAGCACAATTCTCATTTGATGTCCTTACATATGTGTACTTTCCAGCATAAATTGAATAATGTCAGTGACAGGTTTTGAGGCCAATGTGCAATAGATCTAATGTAGCTTTAGGAAAAAATAGTTAAGTCAGTACATACTAGGAAGCGAACCTGGTGTTTATAACTGGTCAGTTCTTCGCTGGATGGTTCCATCAGCAACCCCTTAGATCAAAATAGCAACTCTCAGGAGGAAACATCTTTTCCACATCCACCCAGTGAATCTCCATCAGATCTTACATTACATTTTGGTTGCCTCTTACTCATTTAAACTCCATTGGATTCAGGCATGATCTATAAAACTTTTCATCACAAGACATTTAATCCAGAAACTCAGCTAATGTTCTGGGGTCCTGGGTTTGAATCCCATCATGGCAGAAGGTAGAATTTGAATTCATTAAAAAAAAAAGCTGAATTTAAGAATCTCTGATAAGCATGAACATTGTTAATTATTAGAAACACCCACCTGGCTCACTAATGTCCTTCAGGGAAGGAAATCTGCCATCCTCACCTGGTTTGGCCTGCATGTGACTACAGAACCACAGCAATGTGGTTGACTCTCAGGTGCCCTCTGAAAGGGCCGAACAAGCCACTCAGATGATGCAAAAATAGGAAGGAGGGCATGCTGTGATGAGGGCATAAGGAACCCAGAAAAGGGAAATGGACAGCTTAAGGCAGCGTACAAAAACTTGAAGCTTAATCTGGGAAAGTTTGAGGGCATGTGCTTTGATAGTAAGAATAAAAATGCAGATTATTATTTAAACGTTGAGACTTCAAACAAAAAAGAAATGCAGCAGAGAATGATTTGGGTGTTCTTGTGCATGAAACACAAAAAGCTGGCACACGGGTGCAGGAGTTGAGGGCTGGGGCAGCTCAGTGGTGCTTTTATATAGTGTCAGGGCATACTTGAAGGGATGAATGGCCTCCACCTGCTCCTATTTCTTATGTTCAGGCTTATTTCTATAAACCAAATACCAATCAGAAACTGCACACATGCTCAGTGCTTTTTCATAAAGGTCTATTTCAATTACTTTGCTTGCACAGAATCACGAAAGGCCAAAGTGCTTTCATATGGGTGGAAGGACACAGAAGTCTCCAGCATTAATCCAGATTGACATTTCAATTTGATGCCAAACAATACTGAATTGTGTAAGGTGATATTGTTCAGTCAAAATGCTCAACCAGGATGACTGCTTTAAAATAAAATTGAGAGCATAACAAAGAAACAGATGCAAATGTGTAAAAGCCAAACTTTATACTTGCATTGGAACATTATTTATTATGTGTTTGAAATTTCAGGCCTGTACTAGATATTCACTTTATTCAGAGTTGCTTTCTCCAGCAATGGTCTTCTTAACACAAACACTAGTAGATGCTCAAGACCATTATGGATAGATTACCACAGAATAAATTTCAGCACATTTTTCACACTCTTTTGAATATTAATAATTAAGTGACTATAGTCTCTGTTTCTCTTTTCCCCCAAACAAAATTCTCGGGACAAACTACATGTTTAAGTGCTCTTTCCAAGTTCTTCATGTTTCATGTCACTCTGATCTTCCAATGTTGGAAAAAGAGTGAATCTGGATTTTAGAAGACTGAAAGTAGACATCAAAGCTTGGTTTCTTCTTTTTATATTGCACTATGATCACACTCAGTGCAGCACAGATATCTGAAAATTGTAAAGTTCAGTTGTGTAACTGACCTCAGCACCTTGAAGAAGGATAGGAAAAGAAATCAGGCAAGGCTTCCCATCCTTCTTGCTCTAGTGACCTTAGAGTCAATTGTGTACCTCTGACAATTTATTTTTTGATGAGAACAGGACTAGGCTTAGTTGTGATGTCTTATGATGATGGTGTTTTTTTTCAAAATTACTTCAAGGATGCAAGTGTCGCTGGCTAGGCCAGCATTTATACTTTAGACGGCAGTTAAGAGAAACTGCATTGCTGATGGATCTGGAGTCACATGTCAGCCAGGCCTAGGGCATTAGTGAAGCAGAAGGGTTTTACAACAATCAACAGTGATCACTTGACATTGGACTAACTTTTTATTGCAGATATTTTACGGAATTCTAATTTCACCATATGCCTTGGTAAGTTTTCAACCCATGTCACCAAAATATTAATGTGGGGTTATGGATTCCTCGTCCAGTGTCATTACCACGAGGTCACTACCTCCCTTTAGGACATTTAGTTAACATGCAAAGATGACACGTATAATATCAAAGAACAGCTAATGGAAGATCACCAAGAAAAAAAGCAGCACTTTCCAGGAGAAGATGTGAAATCTGGAGGACATGGATGCAGATGGTTTGCTTGCTGAAAAGCATAGAGTTGGGATGGGCAATTAAGCCATCAACATGCAACTGTAGTAACTGAAGCTAGCTCAGATGGAAAACACATTATGTCTTAGTTCTTCACACAACTCTACTGAACACTAAATATCCCCGATGCCTGGCCTAGCTGCCCCAAATCATAAAATTACCCAGCTGGTAAAGTTCTTAAGACAACACAATTGCTCAAATTCAGCTGAGCCTTTCATTTATGATTTTCCAGCACAAAATTGAACTTCATTCCCAATAGAAGAACCTTAAAAATTACCAATTTTCAAATAAAATTTCCATAAATAGATGTCACTCTCTGCGTTACCACAGATTTGAGATCCGATTATACTACTGTAAAAAGTGATCAGTATGAAAAAACATTGAGGAAAGTGACAGCTGGCACAAAATGACATATGAGAAAAGATATTTCAGAAATAACTGGGCCTTCAGCGACAAACATGAAGTGATGAAAAATTGTGTTTGAAGCTCACTAATAATGATGTTAAATAACTTATGGTTTAAAAAATTAATGGCAGGAATATTGCTTAAATAGAATTGCAAAATTTAGTGAAGATTTAAGATGTCAATAATGTGTTGCTGGTTTCTGGGTTAGACTAAAAGTTGCAGTGGCCAACAAGAACATACCACTTCCAATCAGAATGTCTTTGTCAGTAATCTGTCCAGCTTAAGATTGAAGACCAAAATAAATTTAACTAAGAGCCATCATTAACAAACACATGTCCAGCAGGTAGTGGTCAGCAATACCAGCAGTAACAAACAGAAATGATTCAAATGGGTTTGACGATCTTTAGAAAAGTGAGGAAGACGAACATCTCAGTATGCATCCTTCAAACAAACAGTTCTGGCTGGGAAACAGGAATGTTGGCCATTCTCTTTAATATTTTCAGGACTGGACTTTGAGTTTTTAAGCATTTGTCATTTTCACTTCAGCCTTTTTGCATCGTCAGTTTCCTGCTTCTTTCTCTTCCCCAATACCCGCTACATGCTAATTTCCTCTTTTTATCTCAGCCTTTTTTTGTCGGTCTCTCCCAAGCTATTTCACAGTTGGAGTTATGTGTATGTTCCTTTCTTTTCACCCTTCTGTTGCTCAGTTGAAATGATCTGTTACACATGTACCAATTTTTTTGCTTTTCTGAGAAGCAGGTTTACCAAGTTATTCCATTCATGAACTTTACTTTGAAACTTTCAACACTTTTCAAACAATTCTTTCAAAGTCCTCCAATATTCAATTCTGATGGATACCTATAACCTGAAATGTTGAAAATACACAGAAAAAACACCAACAGATCTGCTATACATTTTTAGAATGTTGGATTTGTTTTCAATTTCAGCACTTTGGTCCCCTATTAATACCACCTGATCAGTGGTAAACCTGAAATGATTAACAATGGATTCATAGCAATTTACTTCAAAAGAACTGGATTACATATAGTGATGTATTTAATTAAAAGTAGATTAGGAGTAAAGTCAACATGATTCAGAAGAGTTGTGTTACATTTGTCATTTACTGAGGTTTTAATTTTACCATTAAACAATGGGAATTTTAAGTCAACATAAAATGGAAAATTATGGTTATTTTGCACAGATATTATCAAAGTTTGATTATACTTTCAATAGGCAGTAAAAGTAAAAAAAGCTAGCAATTCAATGAGTGAGAGAAATTTACTTGGCAATATGTACTCAACAATTTATACAAGAGATGTGATAGCACCAGGGAGGGGGCAGAAGAGATTTGTCAGCATGTTGACTGGGCTGAGAGTTTTAGTTGTGAAGAGAGATTGGTCAGACTCCTTAGAGCAGAGGAGATTGAGAGAGGTCATGAAAATGTAAAAAAATTATGAGGGGCAAAGATAGGGTAGACAGGAAGAAACATTTCTCTTTAATAATGGAGGGATCAAATGACCAGGTGGTAGATTTAAAGGTAAGGGTCAGAAGGTTTAGAGGAGATGTGAGGAAAAAATTTTTCACCTAGAAGATGGTGGGAATCTAGAACTCACTGTATGTGAAGGTGATAGAGGCAGAGACTTTCATCATATGTAAGTTGTATTTGGACGTGTACTTGCAAAGGTATACAAGGCAATGGGCTGAGTGCTGAAAAATGGGGTTAGAATAGTTAGGTAGTTGTTTTTGACTGGCATAAATGCAACGAACCAAAGGGCCTTTTTCTGTGCTGAACCTCTATGACTGTAAGATTGTACTTGTTAAATCTGCATATCAGGTTTTATACCAAATGGAAAAATAAAAATGTAATAATAATTCTAAGACTAGTTTTATGAATACTGCATACCCATTACAATTGTTGTTAAAATTCTGATTTGCACGAAATAGAATAGTAACTAATAGGGTGAAAAACAAATGTAAACTGTTTTATCAGGAAATAGGGAGAGTTCACCAAACACCACCTTAAATTGGAAATGCATTTCCTACAATGCATGCTGTAGTCAACATGTCAGATGCTTATATGAATCAGACACATCAAACTCTTGCCATATCCAAGAATAGCGATATTTTTGCCCTGAATGAACAGACAGTAAGTAGGATTACAACAATTAACTTAAAATAAATACCATAATACTGTATATTTTATTTTAACATTCTATTTAGGTACCTCATGTGATGTAAATAAATAAATAGAAGTTACTAAGCCAAATCAAAAATTAACTGAGTGGATTTATGGCTGCAATATATGAAAAAAAAATCAGCTTAGATTTTAAGAATCCTTTGGCATTCTTCGGCTACATGATCAGAAACAGTTCTCAATAAATCTAAATTCAGAAGCAGAATTTTGGCTGCAACTGCAACTTTGATTAAGTGCAGGAAATTTACTTTCTTTCAGAAAGGGAAGAAGTTATGTTGACAAACAATGGACATACACTTCTTAGAACACTGAAAAAAATTCAGACCTGGATACACCTGGATTTCTTTGATCTTTTGTAATTGACACTGAATTAAATTGCAGCAGTTCTGAGGGCTAATAGGGAAGAAATTGCTGCAGGGCAGGTCTATTGTTTCCCAATAAATATTTGAAATCTAATATAATTTGTTTACTAACTTTATTCAGAACATAAGCAGAATACTTCAAGATATCAACCTTATGGTATCTTCAGATTCTGAAAATGAACAGTAGAGAAAGAGATGCTGTCATCTAACTTCAGACACCAGGAAATTGGGTCATTTGAGACTGTCTGCATTAACCATCCTTTTAGCTAAAAAAAAACAAGCGCTTGTATTAGTGTGGGCAGCATCAGAAAAAAAATGCAAGTTACTTTGCTTGTGATGTTTTCTACTTCCCTCAACTTCCCACTTGAATTTCCACATTTGCAGAGGTTTTCTGACCATAAAAGCCACTTATGAAAAAAAGAGTAGAGAAAATTATAAATAATGAGAACAACACTTTGGCCCCACTGGCTTGTGTATCTATATATGTTCTTGGTCAAAGTTCCATCAACACAGCTTTTGGCTATGAAGAATCAAGTGAATGCACAACTGAGATGAGATTGCCATCCATCATAGATGGAAGATACCTAAAATAGGCTTTACCAGAAAGGTTTGGAATATAATTGGTAATTTTTCTGTACCCTTAGAACAGCTCATAATTGCTACCAGTAAATATAGCAAAGGATGAAGTACTGTCTCCACTTTGTCGGGGGGAGGGGGTGGTGATAGGTGTTAAACAAAAAGACTGACTAGTTGCCCAACCGAAGTCTTTAAAATAATGCAAGGTTATGATATGAATGGTGGCAGAAAGAATATTTCCTCTTGTTGGGAACAGCATAACCACAAGGCCATTAAAAATGTACAGTTGCCAAGCAATTGATAGTGAATTTGGAATAAACATCTTTACTCAAAGCATGATAAGGATGTGGAATTGGCTACCCATGTGGTGTGGTTGAAACCAGTTTTCAAGGGCATTTAGGCTGGAGTGAAATCATCATGAGAGAAACAGGAATAGATTCTAACAATAATAGATTTAGACAAGGAAAGACAAGGTGGCTCAAATGAAGCATAAATGCTAGCATTGACTGGTTGTATCAAATGGCCTGTTTCCATACCATATATCTTACGTAATCCAATATAAAACAATATAAGAAACACGACGAGTAGAACATTCAATCTTTTGAAGCTGCTCCATCATTCAATAAAATCATACTTCACTTCAATTTCAATTACACTCCCAACAGTGTCCTCTATCCTTCCATACCTTCAGTACCCAAAAACCTACTGATCTCTATCTTGAATATATTGAATATCTGAGCATTTACAAACTGTCTTGGATAGTGAATTCCAAATGTTCAGAACCCAGTGAAGAAATTTCTGTTTATTTATTTACATCACATGAAGAGAAGTTCAATTATTAAGTTGGTCCTAAATAGCTGACCTCTTCTTGTGAGACCATGCCCCTTGCTTCTAGATACCCCAGCTGAAGGCAATATCCTCTTAGTATCTACCCTGTCAAGCCATTCAAAGCTTCTTTTCTCCCCCCAATAAGATCAGTTCATGTTCTTTGAGACTGTAAGGAATGTAGGCCAAGGTAACTCAATTTTTCAAATCTGGTAGTAAAGTCACAGCCATATCTGAATTGGTTATGCAATTGCTTCAGGCCAGAAGATAAGTGAAACATCTAAGCGTACCTTCCTGCGTATTCAGACACGATTAAATTCAGAAACAAAAACCACAAGTTAATGCTGCAGTAACTTCCTTTCTGTTACTGCCTTCTCTCAGAGAAGGATAAATAGGTCACTGCCAGTTTTTAAAAGTGATGTAGTGATGAAAGCAGAAGGTGGGGATTTTTTGGGCAGTTTCTTTTAAAAAATGTTTTTAATTGATACATCTGAAATATGTTTCCATTGAATGCCCATGGGCATATGTTCCCTACTTAGAGCAGGTTTACTGATTGAATTGACCAGCACTAATCTTTATGGTTTAGAGCTGGTCGGTTACTCCTCACGTTGATAATCTGATTTTACATAAAAACCATGTTGGTTCTTTCTCCAACTATAGTTTAGAGAACACAGTACCAATAAGCTCTGAATCAAAGCAGGATAAAGTTGGAAAGCTGGTCAAAATAGTGTTTCTTTACAGTATGGTCTTAGAGAAGAAGAGGGAAGTGAAAAGACAGAGAAATTGAGGGAGCAGTTCTGGGGAGGAGGGTGAAAGCCAAAGCCAATCAATCTATCTGTTTGGCACAGTTGAAGGTCAGTGAGAGTGGAACAGACATAATTACAAGGATGCAATTGTTAAATTTGAGGTTCTGAGGGAATTGCAGTCCAGTTAGAACAAAAGTGAGATGGGAAAAGTGAGACTAAATGTAAATTAGGATAAACTGAAGTTAACAGATCCTAATAGATGGGAGGCCAGCTAGGGGATCACTGGAATAAATCAAAGTATGTAACTTCAGCAACAAATTTGCAAAAAATAAAACAAGATGTTATGCACAAAGAGGAACTTTGACATATCTTTTACACGGGAACTAGGGGGCAGAGTGACGTCTCGCCTCTAGTCCCCCATGCATATGCTTGAATAAAGGAGACCGGTAAAAGACACCTCAAACATCTGAACTGCCTTATTCCTCCCATTGCACAGCGACTTGGCATAGTTGGCAAGATATCCGTATGCGGAAGGGAACAAAATAGATAAAAACCTGCAGAAGGTGACTGGATGGATTGGAGGTAGGGAAAAAGAGTGGGCAAAAGGATTTCGCTTGGAAAAGGGTGTAGGCACAATGGCCAAGCTGTCGTAGGAGAAGGGCAAGTGCACGATGGGACGGGGGCAAGTCAATCACCATAAAGGAAGGAGAAGCCACAGAAGGTGGTGGCTGTGAGAAAAGTGACATGTCCAGAGGCCACCTTTAGTTGGGGGCCTGAGGGGTCAATAACTAAACTTTGGGGTGTATAAGAGGATTAAATTAATAGATAAAATGAAGAAAAGGAGTTGGACTTCCGGGGACGCACTAAAGAAGTGATTGCAGTAGTCTAGAAAGCTGAGGAAGACAGAAAGAAGGGATAGTAGTTTGTGTGGGTGAGTCTGTGTGTATTCAGAAACTGAAGAAGCTATTGCAGAAAGGAATGGATAAGTGAAGGACAGAATGATGCAGAAATAAAGAACAGGTCAGTGGACTGGGAAAGTGTGTGATCATGTCAAGGGAAGTGGGGGTGGGGATAAAAAGAGGAAGATGAATGAAGCAGAGATATAGTGATGTTAAACAGGAGAGAAAGAGGATATCAAAGGTACACACTGGGTTTTGCAGTCAGAATACGAGATCAAAACAATTTTTTTGTTCTGCTTTGGAGTAAGAGAGAAAGAGTCAGGTTGTACAAGCAGCCCCTGTAGTTTCATGTGTTATAAGCCACTATCTACATCACTGAAAAGTGATCCAATGTGGACTTTACCAGTTTCAAAATCTCCCCACGCCCGGTCTCATCCCATGACCAACCCTCCCTCTCATCCCCGCCTCCTTGACCTGTCAGTCTTCTCTCCCACCTCACTGACCAATCCCCACCACTGCCTACCTGCACTCACCTATCACCATCCCACCTACATTCCCCAGCCTCACCTCTCATCTCGATTTATTTCAGAGCTCCCTTCTGCTTTCCCCAATTTCTGAAGAAGGGTCTTGACCTGAAATGTCAGCTTTCCTGCTGCTCTGATGCTGCGTTCCTCCAGCTCCACACTGTGTTACCTCTTGGGGTCTGTTTTGTTTGTGGTTCTAAAGCAATTTGGTGATTGCTTGCATTTCTGAAGAAGGGTCTAGGCCTGAAACATCAGCCTTCCTGCTCCTCTGATGCTGCTTTGCCTGCTGTGTTCATCCAGCTCTACACCTTGTTATAACTGATTCCTCTCTGTTTTCTGTTCCTTACAAGTTCATGCTTTTCTTTCCCGTTTGTATGTGAGGAATGGACTTTGATAAAAAGAAAATATTTTCAGTAACTATAATAATTCTACATTGGGTTGGACAGATCTTAGTCAAAAAAGTGCTGCAAAGTTTAAAAGTTTGTGGTAGGAACTAGAATCCTCAGTCCTTAAGAGACTGGGGTATTTATTTTCTTTTACTTGCTTGTGGGATGTGGGCATCACTGGCTGGCCAGTATTTGTTGCCCATTGAGAAAGTTGTGGTGAGCTGCTTTCTTGAACTACTGTAGTCCATGTGCAATAGATAAACCTATAGATTAGGGAAGGGATTCCAAGTTTTTTCACCCAGCAACAGTGTAGGAATGCTGATATATTTCCAACTCAGGGTAGTGAGTAGCTTGGAGGGAAACTTGAAGGTGGTGGTGATGTTCCCATGTATCTGCTGCCCTTTTCCTTCTAGATGGAAATGGTCATGGGTTTGGAATGGGCTTCTGGGGGAACTTTGGTGAATTTCTTCAGTGCATCTTAGAGATGGCACACACTGTTGCTACTAAGTGTGGATAGTGGAGGAAGTGGTGCCAGTCAAGTGGGCTGCTTTGTCCTAGATGGTATGATGTTTCTAGTGTTGTTGGAGCTGCACCCATCCAGGCAACCAGGGTGTATCCAACAGACTTGTATCCTGACTTGTACCTTGTAGGTAGCGGACAGGCTTTGTGGAGTCACAAGTTACACTCCACAGTATTCCTAACCTCTGACCTGCTCTTGTAGCCACTGGACATACATGATGAGTCCAGTGGAGTTTCTGGTCAATGGTAACCCCCAGGATGTTGATAGTGGGGATTCAGTGATAGTAACACCTTCCATCACTTTACTGATGATCACCAGTAGACTGATGGAGTGGTAATTGGCTGGGTTGGATTTTTCCTGATTTTTATGTATAAGACATATCTGGACAATTTTCTGCATAGTCCAGCAGATGTCAGTTTTGTAACTGTACTGGAACAGCTTGGCTAGGGTTGGGGCAAGTTCTGGAGAACAAGTCTTCAGTACTATTGCTGGAAAGTAGTCAAGGTCTATAGCCTTTGCAGAAGCCACTATAGACTGAATGTGGTGGGGGCGGAAATCTATCAGGAGATAGAAAAAGCATGTAAGAAAGGCACTATTACAATAATCTTGGGGGACTTCAATATGCAGGTGGACTGAGAAAATCAGCTTAGTAACAGACTAAAGAAATGGAATTTGTGGAATATCTGAGATAGCTTTGTGGAGCAGCTGGAGGTAAAGCTGACGAGAGAACAGGCAATTCTGGATCTGGTGATCTGTAATGAGGCAGACTTGATTAGGGGGCTTAAGGTGAAGGAACTCCTAGGTGGTCAGTGACCATATGATAACAGAATTCATAGAATTCACCCTGCAATTTGAGAGGGAGAAGTGGAATCTGACTCAATGGTATTACATTTGAGTAGAGGTAACTACAAAGACATGAGGGAGGAACTGGCCAAAGTTGATTGGAAGGAAAGCCTAGCAAGGAAGACAGTGGAGCAGCAATGGCAGGAGTTTCTGGGGGTAATTCAGAAGACACAGCAGAAATTCCTTCCAAGGAAGAAGAAACATACTAAGAGTACAAGGCAACCATGGCTGAGAAGTGAGGTCAAAGACAGCAAAAGGGGAAAAAAAAACTTAGAATGTGGTGAAGATTAGTGAAAAGCCAAAGGATAACTAAAGAAAAACAAGGGTGGGTGGTGTCAGGGGTGGGGGGCGGGGGGAAGATGGTGTGGCATGCAAATGGGATCATTACCTGGAAACTACTCAATTAGAGTTAATCAATCTGACAAATGCTGGCGTTAGGGAAAAGCAAAGGGTGAACGTACATATAGATAGTCATGACAACTTTGGGATAGTATGTGACTACCTGGTAACAGTGAGTAGGAGAAGGCATGTAACTTCGATTGGAGCTGCAGTGAGGCATGAGGAAATATTTTGGCAGTTGACGAGGCCACGAAGGGACCCTTTGCCGGAGGCATGATTAAGATTCAAGATCTATAGGGATGTAGAAACTCCACAACAAACAGATTATTGGGCCAAAAAGCCATTACAGGAGGAACTAGAAGATGAAAAAGATATTTTGAGCAAAGATGGTAGAAGTGCCTGCATCAGAAATACTGAACTCAGCAGTCAGAGCAGAACATGAAGAGTGGGAACAGGAACGGGTGGTTAAGGGAGCCCATAGGATCTGACACAAGGAAGAACAAGTAGTTGCCCTAAAGGCAATCACCCAGAGCCTATTGGGAATATGATATGAACATCCCAGGATTAAGACCAGCCTACATTTGGTAAACAGATATTGGTGGTGGACAGGTGAGATGTGGAAACATTGTTAACTATGCCTGCCATGTGCCCAAGTTAACCCAGGAGCGGCAGAGAAGGTGAGAAATGGGGGAGCTTGTGATAACAACATAGAATAGATTTAGAAGGGGTTAGAGGTAGTGGGAAGGAAGGTGAAGAGACTCTTTGCAAGAATTTGAGATTCCAGCAAATCTGCTTTACGAGCACTAAGTCCAAGAACAAACATGACTTTAAGAAAATAGAATTTAAATCCAGAAAATGTCCTATGAATGCATTGAAAAACGTATCTGAAGTACCTTTAGGGGAAGAGTAGAGAGTGACTGAGTGAAGAGTGGCCCTGGCAGTGGCATTCTTTAATCTATCATGCCTGGAAACAGTAATGGATATGATGAATGTTGGCAGCAAGTTAATATAGAAAAGCTAATTTAGTTTCTGTGACAAACAACTTCCTGCAGTGACAGTCCAGAAGTCAGATAGTCTCAACATGGTTCCCATCAGATGCAAATCACAGTTCCAAATGATGAATATTCAGCATTTTCATTCTGCAGACTCAAAAGCACTAATTTTGCATTTGTTTGATTTACATTGCAGGACAGCTCCACCATAGCTTCATTGTTAATACCCGTGTGTAACTGAACCATGGAGACAAGATGGTTACTTGTTCAATTCACTAGTTTCACTGCATTAGCTAGATCCCAGTTAATTCCTAACAAAAGTTAGGAAGAGGATAATCAAAGTTTGTACCAGAGTTGTTTATACACATCATATGTCCATGTGCAACTTCTCCCCAATGATTGTATAAATGATTGATTAACTCCAGATGAAAAATCACATTTAAGGATAATCATTTAGCAAGGCTTAAGAGGACATATGAAGCATATGGATGCAAGTCTCAGTCAGTGGCTTTAGGATTTGATGTGTTGAGAAAAGCAATTAAAAAGGGTATGTCTAATAACCCATCTGAGGGGTGAATGGATATTAAAAAGTATACATAATTCATAATAAGATAAATTCTATCATAACCTGCAGCTTGAAGTAAATATGCAGAATTCAAAATTGTTTGTATTGTAAAATTTTTATCAAATATTAATAGCTGGGCTAACTGGTTTCTAAATACATAGTATCAATACTTGTGCATTGGTGCTCCATTTTACACGAACTATCAACAGTTTTTTTTAAATCTTAAAATTTAAGAATTGAAACTTGTCAACTAATAATAAGGAGGTAAACCAGTTAATTTCAACAGCAGAAGAAAAAAAAAATCACAGAACAGCTCTTTAATAAAAGAACAACAAAAAGCACCAGTCCAATCTTTTGTAAGCTATTATAGATCCATCACTACATACACTTTACAACCTTTTGTGATATTGTAAGATTTCAGGATGGTACTCCATACTATGCACAGCAAAAGTAACAACAATGATTTGGCTAAAAGTATACTCATGAAAAGGGGAAAGTTACTCAAGTGTCAAGTATATTTATAGAATAAGTGAATTTTCCAGGGTGCCGTTCATGGATGGTCGGATTTCTATAGCAGTCACATGGTATTTTATTACGAAACTGGTTTATCCCTTCCAGCCACTACTTCCACATTGCGGAGATTATTTCTTGAATTTTTCTTCTAAGAACATAGAAAATGTCTTTTATTTAATGCCTGCAATAAAGTCTGATCTTACACACAAGGCAGACGTGCAACAAATACATGGCATGAGCTGCAATGGTGTTCATGGTAATTTGGATACTATGCAATGTGCAATATTCACAAAGTGCATCCATGCTCTTTTCATTTTAAAAATAAACCTATTATTTAACAGGCTCAAATCAGAATGTAATTGGTACTCAAACTGCAGGTTATGATATGGACTTTACATATGTGTGAATTATGGATTACCAATTAAGGGTTACAGCTAGTGACAGTGATGTCTTCAGTTATTAGGCCACATCTCTGCCTATTGAAAATTTAATAATTAGTAATTCCTCTTAGAAGTTTCACATTTACAGTATGATGGACAGAAAATGTGAATTGCACATAAGCATTTGATGGCAAGTAGTTCTGTGCTAATATTACTTGATTCCTGTGTGAAGGTCCAATAAGTACACCAAATGCTGCAAACACCACTTCAAGCAGGAAGGATATTAAAATATATGTATTGCAAATCCACAAGCAGAAAAACTGCTTCGCATAAAAATTGAGGACAGCAATGGAAAAGGGCAAGTAACATGCCTTAGAATTTACAACCACATTCAATGATTGCATATTGATTAGTCTCATGGTGACAGAAAGAGAGTTGCTTTATCTTTAAAATCCCAAATATTGCTATTTTTTCGGCTTTTTTTTTTAAAGAGTAGTGTATTCATACAAAAGTTAGAAGCATGCATGAAAATAATTTTCAGCCAAGTTTGGTTTTATAAAAACAACTTGCATTCTCAGTTATTTTTACTTAACTGATTTTTCCAGTTAACCTGTTTCAGAGATCTTATGCACCTCTGGAGCAGGGAGAACTTGAACCTAGGCCTCCTGCTTCAGGGTTAGGGACACTACCATTATGCCACAGAAGCCTCTTACATTCTCAGGTTATGTCCTGTTGTTTGAGATACCTCTACTGGAGGAATGAGTCATTCAATTTACACCCTGCTAATCCCATTCATAATTTTAAACGCTTTGATTAACCCTTAACTTTTTCCACAGGGATAATAATGCAAGTTTACCAAATCTTTAATAGCTAAATCCCCTTCAGGTGGGTATCATATCATTTATCTGTCAACAGCTTGTATTTATAGTTTCATATGCAGTTTATTTTTTTAAATCATCTTGTTCAGTTTTGCTGTGGCACAGATGGTCTTGAATTAGGCCTTCCTTGCCAAAGATAGGACCACTACTATTGCACCGCAAGATTCTTAGTGGCAGCTGTATAGGTATTTTCTATTCAACCTGTTCACAGATGTTATGACACACCTCTGGCGCAGTTCGAACTTGAACTCTGGCCCTCTAGCTCAGAAGTAGAGACACTACCACAGTGCCCTGGCAGGTGTATGAATACTTTTTATTCAATCCGTTCAGAGATGTCATGACACAGCTTTAGAGTAAGTGGCATTTGAACCAGATCAGAGGTTTTACTACCACTGCACCACAAGTGACCCTAAAGGTCTGGCAATCTTCGTATTATTAGTACCACACCAACCGTCTGAGACTACTAGCCACCAAATATCATGTGTGGATATTTTCTAGTCAACGTGTTTGAAAATGTTATGCCACAGCCCTGGAGCAGTTGGAACTTGAACCTGGGACTCCTGTCTCAGAGATAGGGACACAACCACTGCACCATACCCCTGATCCATAGTTTCAGGGAAACAGCAACACAAGTGGCTAAGGTGGTCAAGAAGGCATATGGCACACTTGCCTTCATTAGTCAGGGCAAAGTATAAAAATTGGTGAGTTATGGTGCAGTTGTATAGAACTTCAGTTAGGCTACATTTAGAATATCATGTACAGTTCTGGTTGCCACACTCCCAGAAGCATGTGGCAGCTTTGCACAGGGTACAGAAATGGTATACTAGGATGTTGCCTAGATTGGAGGGTATCAGCTGTGAGGAGAGATTGGACATACTTGGTTTGTTTTCCTTTAAACATGGAAGACCAAGGGGCAACCTGCTATAAGTTTACAAAATTATGAAAGGCGTGGGAAGAACGGATAGATAGAGTCTTTTCGACAGGGTAGAAATGTCAATTACTAGGGGGCATAGGTTTCTGCTTAAAAAAAAGAGGAAAAAGTTTAAAGGAGATACGAGAGGCAATTATTTTTAAAAACATAGAAGGTGTTAAGTGCCTGCAATGCACTGCCAGAAGAGGTGGTAGAAGCAGATAAAATAGCCATGTTTGAGAGGCATCTTGTCAAATACATGAGTAGGCAGGGAGTAGTGGGATACAGACCGCAGAAAGGCAAAAGGTTTTTAGTTTAGAAAGACATCATGTCAGCGCAGGTTTGATGGGCCAAAGCTCTGATGAAGGGTCCTGACCTGAAACGTCAATTTGTTCCTGTAATGCTGCCTGACCTGCTGTGTTCCTACAGCTGTAGACTGTGTTGACTTGATGGGCCGAAGGTCCTGTTCCTATAATGTACTGTTCTTCTTTGTTTCTTTTTCCTTCTTTTTCCATACTCTGAAGTGGTTAACTGTGCATCCAATTACCCAGGAATTCTTTTGAGCTCCCATAAATACCTTTGAAGATCTCAGAAGCAGGTGGGCACCAAGGGGTGGGGTACCATATTTCCCACTCTAACTCCATTTTAATTTAATCCCCTCCCTCTCTCCCTGCCTTTCTTTCACTTTTTTGTGGTTACACTGGCTCTAAGGGGTTGTGCTTGTAAATTTTGCCCTTAGACACATGGGTGAGTTGGTGGTGATCAAGAACAAAATGCATGGGCTCGCACAGGGTTTTTGTGGTGCAGTGGTATTGTTCCTTTCTCTGATCCAGAAAACCCAGATTCAAGTCTCACTTGTTCCAGAGGGGTGTAATAACATCTCTAGGCAGGTTGATTAGACTGTAACTGGGGTCCAGGTTTGGAAGGTGCATTTTTGGAACGTATTTCTGATTTAAATTCTCATTAAATCGTACAGATTAGCTCTTGTTTATTCCTTTACTGGTCTACCTGGAGAGTAACACAACACTTTCAAGTAACACATTTCTCAAGGCATTTCACAAAAGTATAATCTAACAGAAAACAATTAGCGCAGAGTCATACGATGTACAAAGACATATGATTAAAAACTTTGTTAATGAGGTAGATTTTGGAGAGGTACTCACGAAGGTGTAAGGAAAGAATTGGGAAAAAAGTTTGAGTTCTGATGAAATCCATTTCCTGTTGTATGCAATTGTACTTAGAAGCCCAGCAACCTGTAAACTGTACTCCCAAGAGTTGGTCATGGTTAAATTCAGTTCTATACAGCAATAGGACAGAGACGTATTGCAATATTTTCAATAGGCCAGAATGTTGTGTGCACAGCCCAGACCATCACAGAAGCCAACCTTCTATCCGTGGATTCCATTTACATAGCTCAATGCTGCAGAAAGGCTGCCAGTATCATCAAAGACCCATGGCACTCTGGTAATGCTCTCCTACAACCTCTTCCATCAAGCAGAAGATGCATAAGCTTGAACACATGCACCAGCAGGTTCAGGAACAGTTTCTTCCCAGCCGTTATTAGACTGATGAATGGACACTAACTTCAAAGAATGGTGATCTTGCTAATGTTGATCTTGCCTTGCACATGCCTTGTGCAATGTAACCTGTATGCCTCTAAGACTTTTATTTCCACCCTGTGATGTGCATGTCCTTGCTTCCTGTGATCTGCCTGTACTGCTCATAAACAAAGCTTTTCACTGTACTTTAGGACACGTGACAATAAATAAATAAAATAAAATAAAATTAGTCAGGACAGTTCACTGTTCACAAAAAAAAAGGAGTACAAAGATTTGGGGAAAAGAGAAATAGGTTGCCTTTGTGATTAAAAAAAAATTGCGTCTGAAACTCAGGAACAAATAGGACCACAAGGTTTCACATAGTCTGGTCCAATCTAGGACAGTGACCAGTGAGGGGAACTGAGTCAGTGACAATGAAACAGAGTCTGTCATGTCTGTAAGACAATGGCTTCAATGTTCCCAATATTTAAGCCAAAGAAATTTCTGCTCGTCTAGTACTAGATATTGGATAAGCAACTTCACAACAAGGTTGATAGTGGCTGTACTGTCAGCATACATGTGGAATCTGATGCCATGAGAGGAATCCGAACCAACAGAAACTTGGTGGGTTTCAGCAGTTAAAACTTGGAAAAACATCAAACCCAACCCTTTTCACTTTTAACAGAGCTGAGATAGAGGGTTGGGTAACTAACACATTCACAGAGATTGCTTGGTTGTTTAATTATGCAAACACTTGTCTCAAATTTAAATCATATTCTCAACATAACCTTTCCAGACATCAGAAAACCTTGCAGCTACAAGGGGGAGAGGTCTGCTGGATCCAAAAGGTAAATCTCTTTCCATTTACCTACTTTCCCTCCCAACATTGGGATCTCCTATCATTTTCGCCCACACCAAGTATTTCTTGTCACTAATCTCCTACCCAACCGAGGTCTGGAGCTGAAAGATTACCCACTGCAGCTGGAAAACCGACAGAAAATGTTAATCAGATCTGGTTGTTAAACTCCATTCCAATTTTGAAAAAAACCTTCCCAAAGAAAAAGATCCTTTCCACCAATTCTGAGCCAATATCCGGTCCCCCTCTTTCGAATAATGCAGCTAATAGTAGTAAGGCGGCTAAATATGATAAACAAATTAGGAAGGAATGAGAAATGGTTAATTTGGGAACTCTAGAGCTAATGGCACAAGAACAAGATAAGGAGTCATGACAAAAGATATTCTGTGATTTAAAAAAAAATCATGAATGTACTGGAGGGCAGTTCCACTCAGAACAATGAAGGAGACACATTGGAAAAAAATGGTGTGTTCACCATGTCAAAGGCTGTAGGCATAGCAAGAAAGACAAGGAGAAATACTATACCACGGTTGCAGGTATGCAGGATTTCACTTGCAACTTTGTTGTTGTGGTAAGACGGTATTGTTTGGAGAGTTTCATGCATATATGTATGGGAAAGATGGGCATGAATCTGGGAGGTAGCACGTTCAAGAAACTTTGGAGATGAAGGTAAATTAGAGATAAGTCAGTAGTTACAAAACTTCCCAATGATTGTTGTATTCTTTCTTAAGTGGAGCACTCAAAATATATATTATTCCAGGTCAGGATGACTAGCAATGCAATAGGCACTTGCAATCAAACGTCCTTGCTTTAACTGTGTTAAATGCTTGTGATGAAGCCCAACATCATCTCAGTCTTCAGTTTTGTTCAGTTCCAAGAACTAATTTCTAATGATTTATGCACAACCTGACACCATTCCCCTTCCCCAATTATTCCCCACTTATTCTTTTGATGATGATGATCTTATCTGTTCCCCAATGATACTTCTGAAGTTCTCTGCTTCACACTTCATTACATTAAGCAGCATCCACCATTCTTCTCCCAATTTGCTTTGAGTGTTTTTTTTATCTTTTCCATTCACAGAGATAGAGAGGGAGAGAAAGAGAGAGAAGGATTGTGATTTTTCTGAGGAAAGATCACCGGATGTGAGACGTTAACTCTGATTTTTTTTCTTCACAGATGCTGCCAGACCTGCTGAGCTTTTCTGGCAACTTCTGTTTTTGTTCCTGATGCACAGTGTCTGGGCAGTTCTTTTGGTTTTTATCTGGCCTATTCACTGATCTTTTGCAATTTTTTGCTCAGTTCTGCAATTGGCTGCCTACTCCATCAATAGATTGACATCCATTTAAAGTTGATCACTTTTCTCTTCACAGCATTCAAAAAAACTTCCAATTTTGGTGTTAGGTCCAAATTTGGAAGAGGTACTAGGTTGTTAATGCATAATCAAGCAAAGCAGGGGTCCAAACACCAGACTCTGGGGACTGTATTGTAAATACATCTCCAGTCTTCCAAAATAACTGTGGACCAATAGTAAAAACCAAAAGAACTGTGGATGCTGTAAATCAGGAAAAAAAACAGAAGGTGCTGGAAAAGCTCAGCAGGTCTGGCAGCATCTATGAAGAAAAAATATCAGAGTTAACGTTTCGGGTCCGGTGACCCTTCCTCAGAACTGATGGTATCTGGGAAAATGTTGGTTTACTGCAGAAAATAGGGAGGGAGGGAGCAAACGATTAGATAAAGGATAGAGCCCGAAGAGAGAAAAGAGCAGTTGGATAGACAAAGGAGTTGATAACAATCTGATTAGGCGGGTGAATAGTTGTTAATGGGCATTATTAGTGACTAACAACAGGTAGTGTGTGATGGCAGGCTATGTGAAAACAAGGCCTGGTGTGTGGGGTAGGGGGCTGGGACATGGGAGAGTTTAGGCCCTAAAATTATTGAACTCGATATTGAGTCTGGAGGGCTGCAGGGTCCCCAGTGAGGTGTTGTTCTTACAGCTTGTGTTGAGCTTCACTGGAACACTGCAGCAAGCCAGAGACAAAGATGTTGGCCCGGGAACAGGGTGATGTGTTAAAGTGGCAGGCAACTGGAAGCTCAGGGTCTTTTTTGCAAGCAGAACATAGATGTTCTGCGAAGCAGTCACCCAGTCTACGCTTCGTTTCCCCAATGTGGAGGAGACCACATTGTGAGCACCGAATGCAGTAGACTAGATTCTGGGAAGTGCAGGTGAAACGATGCTTCACCTGGAAGGTATGTTTGGGCCCTTGGATAGTAGAGAGGGAGGAGGTAAATGGGTAGGTGTTGCACCTTTACCAGTTGCAGGGGAAGGTGCCATGGGGCTATGGGGGTCTGTTGGGGGTGAATGAAGTGTGGACCAGGGTGTCCCAGAGGGAACGGTCCCTGCAGAAGGCAGACAAGGGAGGGAAATGTGTGTCTGGCGGTGGCATCTCACTGGAGGTGGCGGAAATGACGTCTGATGATTTTCTGGATCTGGATGTGACCTGACTGAGGGCCCTGTTGACAACAGTGCTCTTCCTACCTTGACTCAGTCTTCTATCCCCTGGTTCAATCACTGCCCACAATTTCTCTGACACTTTACACCGACACTTTACACCAGTACCAAAACTTCCAATTTACAGGCTCCAGCCGCCTCCTCTCTGCCATGGGATGTGCAATCCCTTTTCATGTAGGTTCCCCACCAGGAGGGTCTTAAGGCTCTCCGCTTCTTCCTGGAGCAAAAATTTAAACCATCCCCACCCACCACCACCCTCCTTCACTTGGCTGAGGTCGTCCTCACCCTCAACAACTTCTCTTTTAACTCCACTCATTTTATTCAGGTCAGAGGAGTGGCCATGGGTACTCAAATGGGCCCTAGTTATGCCTGTCTCTTCATGGGGTACGTGGAATATTCCTTATCACAGTCCTATTCTGGACACCTCCCACAACTCTTTGTCCGATATATCAATGATATCATCGGTGCTGCCTCTATCTCTCATCCGGAATTGGAAAAGTTAATTGATTTTGCTTCCAATTTCCATCCTGCCCTCACTTTCACCTGGTCTATCTCTGACTCCTCCCTTTCCTTCCTCGACATCTGTTTCCATTTCTGGGGATAGACTGGCCACCAATATCCACTATAAACCCACTGACTTCCAAAGTTACCTGGACTATACATCCTCACACCCCAATTCCTGTAAAGACTCCATCCCATTCTCTCAGTTCCTCCGTCTCCGTAACATATGTTCAGATGAGGACAACTTCAACAAGGGAGCTTCCAAAATGTCCACCTTCTTCATCACCTGAGGATTCCCCAGAACCATTGTCAACAGGGCCCTCAACCAGGTCCGACCCATCTCCCGCAATTCCGTCCTCACCCCTTCTCTTCCCCCCCGCAACAGCGATAGGGTTCCCCTTTTCCTTACCTACCATCCCACCAGCATTCACATCCAGAATTTTATCAGACGCCATTTCCAGCACCTCCAGTGAGATGCCACCATCAGACACATATTCCCCTCCCCTCCCTTGTCCGCCTTCCGCAGGGACCGTTCCCTCTGGGACACCAAGGTTCACTCTTCCTTCATTCACAACACCTCCCCCACCCCCAAACAGCCCCACGGCACCACCCCCTGCAACTAGCGAAAGTGCAACACCTGCCTATTTACCTCCTCCCTCCCCAGTATCCACAGACCCAAACATACCTTCCAGGTGAAGCAACACTTCACCTGCACTTGCCCGAGTCTAGTCTACTGCACTCGAGCTTACAATGTGGTCTCCTCTACATTGCGGAAATTGAGCATAGACTGGGTGACTGCTTCACAGAACATCTACGTTCTGCTCGCAAAAAAGATCCTGAGCTGCCTGCTACTTCAATGTACCACCCTGCTCTCTGGCCAACATGTCCGTCTCTGGCTTGCTGCAGTGTTCCAGCAAAGCTCAACGCAAGCTGGAAGAATAACACCTCATTTTCCACTTGGGGACCCTGCAACCCTCTGTACTCAACATTGAGTTCAATAATTTTAGGGTCTAAACCTTCCCAAGTCCCAGCCCCCTACCCCACACACTAGGCCTTGTTATCACATAGCCTGCCATTACACACTACATTAGTCACTTACAGTCCCCATTAACAGCTATTCACCCTCCCAGCTAGATTGTTATCAACTCCTTTGTCTATCCAACTGTTTTACTCTCTCTTCGGGCTCTATCTTTTATCCTATTGTTTACTCCCTACCCATACCCCTCCCTACTTTCTGCATATAAACTGACTTTTTCCCATTCACCATTAGTTTTGAGGAAGGGTCACCAGACCCAAAACATTAACTGTTTTTTTCCCCTCACAGATGCTGCCAGACCTGCTGAGCTTCTCCAGCAACTTCTATTATTTGTTGTGTGGAGCAACAGTTCCTGTCTCCTGTCACTCAGACAACACTTGCACTGTAATTTCACTTCATGGGGCTGAGGTTTTAACTCTGCTCTCAATGTCTTTTCAAAGTCTACATACACCAGATTAACTGCATGGTCTTGTCAAAACCATACTTAACTTCTTTATTTCTCCACACACATCCAAGTGACAGTTGATTTTGGCGGAAATTATTGTTTCTTAAAGCTTTCCCATCACACAGGTTAAACTGCCTGGACTGACCTAATCCTTCCTATTTTTACACAAGGACGTGACATTTGCAATTCTCAGTTCACTAACACTATCCCTGTGTGTCTAAGGAGGATTTGAAGATTACAGCCTTCCCAACTTTCACCCATCCTTCCCCCATTATCCTAATCGACATCTCATTCAGTCTTCAAGATTATCAACTTCAAACAGAGCAACTTATCCAATTTATCCTCCATAATTTTTAACCAATCTCTGGTCTCAACTATCTCATCTATCACACTTATTAAAGACAACACAAGTACCCAATTAGTGCCTGAACCATGCCCTTTGTACTTAGTGCATGGACTCTAACCCTGCCTTTACCATACTTTTGCTATTTATATCCTGATAAAAGATTTCGGTATTCCCTCTCATGTTGGCTGACGGTCCTGTCGTTATTGGTTTTGGTTTGTAACTTCCCCTCTGAACTTTCTGCGACAGTCTCAGATCAAATGTGGATGAAAGAGCTGGATTGCAGGGGTGAGGTAAGAGTGACTGCCCTTGACATCAAAGCCACATTTGACAGTATAGCTTCAAGGAACCTTAGCAAAACAGAAGTAAATGTTTTCCACCTGATTCCCATTCTGCTGTTGGAGTCATACCTGCAACAGAAGGCGGTTGTAGTTGTTGGAGGTCAGTCATCTCAGCTCCAGGTCATCTCTGCAGGAATTCCTCAGGGTAGTGACCTAGGTCCAACCATCTTCAACAGCTTCATCAATGACATTCCCTCCATCATAAGGGTAGAAGTGGGGATGTTTGCCAATGATTGCCTAACGATCAGCATCATTCGCAATTCCTCAGATACTGTCCATGTTCAAGTGCAATATGACATGGACAATATCCAGGCTTGGACTGACAAGTGAAAAGAAACAATGGTGCCACACAAATGATAAGCAATCACAATCTCCAACAAGAAAGAAACTAACCATCAGCGCTCGACATTCAATGGTATTACCATCACTGACTGTCCAACTATCAACATCCTGATTGTTATCATTGATCAGAAACTGAACTGATCAAGCTATATGAATACAGTGGCTACAAGAGCAGGTCAGATTCTAGGTGTCCTGCAGCGAGTAACTCATTTCCTCACTTGTCAAAGCCTGTCCACCATGTAAAAGCACAAGTCAGGAGTGTGATGGAATACTCCCCACTTGCCTGGATCAGTGCAGCTCCAACAACACTTAAGCAGCTTGACACCATCCAGGACAAAGCAGCTGGCTTGATCAGGGCCACATCCACACTCTCCCCCACTGACACAGCAGCAGGATGTACCATATACAAGGTGCACTGCAGAAATTCACCACAGTTCCTTAAACACCACCTTCTAATTACATGACCACTTTCATCCAGAAAGACAAGCGCAGCAAATACATGGGAACACCACCACCTGCAAGTTGCCCTCCAAGCCAGTCACTGTTCCTTCAGTGTTGTTGGGTCTTAATCCTGAATTTCCCTCCCTAAGAGCATTGTGGGTCAACCTACAGCAGTGGACCGTACTGCTTCAAGAAGACAGCTCACTACCACCTTCTCAGGGTAACCAGGGATACGCAATAAATGCTGGCAAGCCAGAAACACCCACACCTTGATGAATGAATTTTAAAAATGTGGGTTCTTTAGTCAGTCCTGATGAAAGATCAGTGACCTGAAGCATTAGCTTTATTTCTTTCACCCATTCACTGCCTGTCTTGCTGAGTATTTTCAGTGTTTTATTTTCTTTCAGATTCCCAGCATCTGCAGTATTTTGCTTTTCTCACTTTCTGGGCTGGATTTTGTTGCGTTAACAGGCCATTTAGAGGTATCTTTCTTAGCTATTTGAGAGTGGCTGGATTTTATACCCATGTTGCAGCTATTGGGCTGTTTTCAGGTTTCATATCTCTAAGAATATGAGCAACCCCTTCTAAGAGATGCCAACTTTTCCCAGCAGCAATGGGTGCTGCCCTTAAAGCAAAGAGAAATGGGGCTGTGGTTCAGTGGAGCAAATTGGTAGGCACAGGAATAGGGGTGGGGGCGGGTGTGAAATAAGAATGAGGGTAGAAAGGTTACATCTGGGAAGGAAAGTATCGCTGCTCCTGGGCCACAGAGTGCACAATGAGGATGAATAGGAGGTCCTACTTCCTCCATCCTGCAGAGAGACATCCCACATTGCCTAGGGCTCAATCAATGCAGATAAAATGCCAGATGTCATATGTAGAGGCCCTTGATAGGCTGCTTAAGTGACAATTAGCTTCTTAGCAACAGGACCTCCATGTTTCCGCCACAGGCAAACCCTGTACCTACCCTAACAATGTTTTCAAATCCCCCTCTCCTATCTCTAACTCTTGTAGTTCTCGAAAAATTCAGTTCAGTTTCCAGTTTTGGTCTCCCTACCTATGGAAGGTCATAGTCATCCAAGGAGGAGTGCGATGAAGGCTCACCAGATCCCTCCTGCAATTAAGAAACTGTTGTATGGGGAGAGATTGAGTAGCCTAGATGTATATTCTCTTGAATTTAGATGGATGATAAGTGATCTCATTGAAACTTGTGCTAAGAAACTACTAACACTTGCTAAGAAAATGTTTCCCAACTCAGAATGTAAAACAAAGAATCAAGGTCTCAGAATAAGTGGTCAGCCATTAATGACTGAGATGTGAAGAAATGTCTTCACTTAAAGAATTTTACATCTCTGAGACAACTCCCCTAAAAAGCTACAGATGCTCAGTTGTTAAGTATATTCAAGACAATAGTAATGAGGGAATTAAGGATCTGGGATAGTGTGGGCCAGTGGACTTGAGGTCAATCAGCCATAATCTTCATCAATGGTATGACTGGCTTTAAGGGGCAAATAGACAACTCCAGTTCTGTGATAACAGATTCCAATATATTTTTCCCACTATTTATTGTAAACCTGCAGCTGATTGTACATAGTTATTCAAAAATGTATTGTCAATAGAAGACTGGCAATCTGTGAACATATCCCTAATCTGGTGAGCTGTAGAAGTTTCTAACTGATACATTTCAAATTTTCTTTTCCATTCACTTCAATATTCTTAAGTAGAAACCCAACTAGCCCTGGAGATCTATCGAACTTGAATTCCATTATGTTAGTCACAACAATTTATTTCCTAACTACACACAACACTGGAGACCCCAAAGATGTGTCCTCAGCCCCCTACTGTACTCCCTGTATGCCCACAACTGTGTGGCCAAATTCCAAACGAATGTCATCTATAAGTTCGCTGATGACACTACCGTAGTGGGACAGGTATCTAACAATGACCAGTCAAAATACAGAAGGAAGGTACAGGGCTTGGTGATGTGGTGCAATGAAAACAACCTTGACAAAACTAAAGATCTGATCATTGACTGCAGAAAGAAAGGAGGAGAACACACCTCCATCTATATCAATGAAACTGAGGTTGAGAGGGTGAAGTGTGTCAAGCTCCTCAGAGTGACGATAACTGACAACCTGCCCCGGACATACCCCCCAACCCCGGAGTGACAGTCAAGGCGGCATAACAACGCCTCTTCTTCCTCAGGCGGCTCGGGAAATCTGGCATGTCCACATAGTCCCTCACCAACTTCTACAGATGCACCAGTGAAAGCATACTGTCCGGGTACATAATGGCCTGGTATGACAACTGGTCTGCCCAGGACTGTAAGGAACTACAGAAGGTGGTGTGCACAGCCCAGACCATCACAGAAGTGAATCTTCCATCCATGGACTCCATTTACATGGCTTACTGCCGCAGAAAGGCTGCAAGCATCAAAGACCCATCCAAACCTGGTGATGATCTTCTACAATCTCTTCCATCAAGCAGAAGATACAGAAGCCTGAACAGACACGCAAGCAGCTCAGGAACAACTTCTTCCAGGCTGTTATTAAACTGATGAATGCACTCTCCAGCCTCAAATAATGCTGATCTCGCTAACATTGATCTCGCCTAGCACACGCCTTGTGCAATGTAACCTGTATGCCTCTGTCCAAGTCTTTTTGACCTGTACATTCTTGCTTACTATGATCCACCTGTACTACTCACAAACAAAGGTTTTCACTGTACTTTGGTACATGTGACAATAAATCAATCAAACATGCATATCTAAGCGTCTCCCCTTCATTGATGTTTATACATTTGTGTGCATGTAGTATTCTCTCCCACTTCTCCACTGTGAATGTAGAAACATTACAAAACACCCATGATATCCACAGGTTTGGCTAATATCTTAAAAAAAAACTGCAGTGGACATATGCATTTATTTACCAATTTTTGATCCTTACACGCAGAGGATAATACACTGCAAATACACATGACAAAATTCCAGGTTTATTATACATCCTTTGTTCTTGTTATGTTTGGTCTCTTCATTGATTTCTACTATTTTTCTGCTCCTTGTCCTTGATTTGATTTATTGTCACATGCATCCAAGAACAATGAAAAGCTTTGTTTGCGAGCAGTACAGTCCTGATCACTATTTCTTGATCCTGGATGAAGTTATATTTTTCACTCAATATTAGTCATATCCATTCATGCACCATTAAATTTCATTTAGACCTTCAGCTGTTATGCATTTATAAGTTGGTCATGTTTACACCTCTGTTGCATCTCAGTAAGCAAGTGAATGGGAGTGTTGTTGGATGGTGCACGTCATATTAGGAAGATCCCAGTATTAGGATCATTTGTGGTGTGTCCCAGAGTGACTAGCCTCTGCAAAACTTGTGTCTCAAAATCCAGAAGAGAAATACAAGAATTAAGAAGTTGAGGAAGAGGATGGAGGGAAAAACTTAATGAGGCAGCTACATTTATTCTGTTATTCATTATTTTCAAGGTAAAAATTATATTTGTATGCAGAAAGCAAACTATTGCAGGCATACGGAGTAACCAATTCCAGAAAATTTGCTTCATTATTTTCTCTTTGATCACTGCAGGAAAACTTTTAACAATCTATTGACTTCAAATAGTGCTTCTTGCATGGGTTAATTGTGATTGCAGACAAGTTCATAAAAGAAAAAAATTGAAATGTTACACCACAAACTGCATTGCCTGTGAAATTCATAGGATGAGGGCATTGCTGGCTAGGCCAGCATTTATTGCCCATCCCAGAAGGCAGTTAAGAGTCAACCACATTGCTGTGGGTGTGAAGTCACATATAGGCCAGCGCAGGTAAGGATGGCAGTTTCCTTCCCTAAAAGCCATTAGTGAACCAGATGGGTTTCTCCCCCAACAGTCAACAATGATTTCACGGTCATTATTAGACTCTTATTCCAGATTTTTATTGAATACAAATTCCACCATCTGCCATGACGGGATTCGAACTCATGTCCCCAGAACACTACCTGGATCTCTGGATTAACAGTCCGGTGATAGTACCACTCAGCCATCGCCTCCCCTTCTACCAATTAGTGCTTTTGGTGCACATGTTTGATTAAAATCTCTGAAAGTAACAGCTTACCTTGATTGTTTCTGACTGTTCAATCTTAGGCACTTCTGCTAGTTCATTTTCTTCACTGCTGCCTTCATCCATATCACTATCATCATCTTCCTGAGTGGAATCTCTCTTTTGTTGTAATTCAGAAACATCACCAGGCTTGATCTCCAAATCATTTCCATTTTCCATAGAACTGACATTCTTCGTTTCCTCTGTGCTTTCTTCATTAGGGAAAACTTCACCTTCCCCACTACATGAAGGACTGTCAATGCCACTGTCTCTGTTGGGTATTTTGCCATTCGCATTGTGCTCCAGAGTAGACTCACCAACTTCAGCTGCAGCTCTTGCCTCTGGAGTCCTGGCTATGCTTGTACAGTCATTGTCTTTTACATTACTGTCTGTCATTGTAACATTGCCCTCATTGGAGTGTTCCGTCACTTCCACACCAATTTCTGTTTCATTAGATTCAGTTTTTTCTGTTGAACCCTCAGCTGAATCTCCTGCAGGTTCTAATTCACTGTCAGATGCTGCACACTCAGAGGAATCCTGAGACCGCTCCATTTTCAAGGATAAAATCAGCTGATTTCTTTTGGTGAATTCTGGACTTAGCTGCCTGCAGTAACACATTGACATTTCACATAGATACAATTAACTTGAACAAATACCATTAAACTGAACACAAAGGCAAAAATATTACATACTGAAGATGTGAAATATGAATAGAAAATGGTGGAAATACTCAGTGGACCAGACAGCAACTAGGGGAAAATTTTCTGGTTATAGAAATACATTTTAGAAACAAAAAGGCTTATACTACAGGAGGCCAATTCAGCCCTTCATGTCTATATCAGTTTATATTCCCGTTAAAATTTTAAAAACTATTATTTTTGAATTTGTAAACAATATATACATCAAATAAATCTGCATCCATGATTTACAAGAGGTAAAAGATATGTAGAAAAAACAATATCTTTTCTCGAAATTAAGCAATAATGTTTAACATTATTGGTACATCTGGCTAACACCAAGCTTCTGAGGACATTATTAATTTCAGTATTATCCTTGGATTTAAAGAGTAGATAAAACCCTGGGCAGTTTAATCCAATTTCTACACATCATCTCAGGAACCAGAGATTGGACACAGCCATTTTAACCAACTGACAAATTCTGATTGATCCAGTTATATTAGGGCATGAGACAATCAAAAATTAGGTATCAAATCAGTGTTCTGTTTCCTGCATTGGTTACGCCTTTAAAAATGCAAATGTTTAATAATATACAACGAGTACATTGATAGAAGGAAATAACATTAATACTTGAGGCCCAAAGATGTTATCTGGAAGAACCATTTCAAGAACCCTTAGTTATACAGCTGTACTGGCAAGAGAAAAACTCAAATTTAGCCTTGTGTGTAGCTGAAAGCTGATTCAGTTGAAGGACAACAAGGTGTAGAGCTGGATGAACACAGCAGGCCAAGCAGCATCATAGGAGCAGAAAGGCTGACGTTTCGGGCCTAGACCCTTCATCATTTTCTTGGCCTGCTGTGTTCATCCAGCTCTGCACCTTGTTGTCTCGGATTCTCCAGCATCTGCAGTTCCCACTATCTCTGATTCAGTTGAAGGATAAATGCTTTCTGTGCACAATAGACAGTACAACTTGGTTTGTGAACGTAAAGAAAAATAACGTTTTATAAACCTGAAGTCAATATTTTAGGAAATTACTTGAAGATTGCCCTTTTTTATTAAAACAGGCAACAAGTTTACCAAGGTTGCTATTTTCAATCTTCAGAAAATTCTCTTAAATGATTTGTAATCTAAAAGTCATTATATTAAAAGACGTAACTTAGGTATTTCGCTGAGAGCTTAAAGAACTCAGCATTAGTGTTGAGAGCTACGTGCCACTCTCACTTGCTGCAAGAAAGTGACAGAAAAATGTACAAGCTCAGAAACATTATCTATGGAGGACTCAACAACATTTTTAAAACTCGGCAAGATTGCATTTTTAAATAGGCAGACAGAATGACTTACCTGACGCTTTCAAATTTCTCAATAAGGGAGGAGACACAAGACAACACCGGTGTTTCTTTGCTCTCAGCCTCTGAACAGGTGCTCTTGGTTAGCTTAGGGTCAGCTGGCAAAGGCCTTGATGGAGCTGGAGGAATCAGCTGAAATGGTGCTTCTTGACACAAGGCTTGAAGATAGGCAGGTTTAGGAGGTACTAATGTAAAAATATGGAGAATTATTTAATAAAGTTCTTCTTTACAATTCAACTGGTGTCTTCAAAAATCATTTCTTGTCACGAACAGATCGGCAAGTTTGATTTAACACATTCCAGGTTTCTGTTTTATTCTGGAAGATCCCATTACACACACTGAAAGCCACAACCTATAGGATTCTAACTATACATATGGTGAAACATCTTGTTACTATACTCCATTTTTAACCTGTCATTTAAAGACATTTCGTACGACATCAAATGTTTCAATGTTGGGCTTGCGCTTCCTTGTTGTTAGAACAGGAAATGCTGAAAATGACTAACAAAAATGTGGTTTTTATAACCGTAAGTAAAGGTACTGCAACACCCAAGGCAAAAACAAAGTCAAATAATTCACTTGAATCAAATAGTTACATTCATGACAGTGGATGAAAGCATCGATCTTTTCTGCGTATTAACAGATTATTATGGTGTTAGTGCACACTTTCTAATTTTGCGGTAGAGCAAATATTGTACTGAACTCATGTCTTTCTATGGCTATGTTCAGCTTCTCCACAGCTTCCTTCCTCTTTCTTAGTCTGGTAGATCTGCTCAGAAACAAAGTACTCAATTCAAAATTATTAGTTATGTTCAACACATCCAATTAAATACTGGGCCATCTGGAAGATTGGCAAAAAGAGAAGCAAACATCAGCCTGAAGTATTTTCCTATTTAATGTTGCTTATGTATATTTTCACACGAGCGGTACGAAAATATTTACGTAAGCAGTAACCATAGTAACATTTAAATTTGAGGCAGTGTTAAAATTGGGCTCTGAAAAGATGAAGGCAATTGTATCTTAAAGCAGTATCATGCAAAGTTTATGAATCTAATTTAAATAGACCAGAAGTCACATCAGCTGGCGTAAAGAAGCAAACTTAAAAATTACTTTCAAAATTGTAAATTTTGATGACTTTACTGTCCAAATTCAAACCTTTAACTAGGATTTTATTTAAAAATCACACTTTGTGATCCAGACATTCAATGTTGATCAACAAATAAATCAGTAAAAAGATTCAAAAGTGATATTACTCAGAAGGGGAGGAGGCAATGGAGAGAGTGTGCTAGAAAGAAGAGGAGACACTATTAAATGACAGAACGATGGATGACTGCTGCTTTATGCCTCCAGCTAAATACAAAGTGATGGAAATTAATATATAATGTGGTTATATTTGGATCTATTGAAAGATTTTTTTTAAAGCTTCTAAACCTATACTCATGTTACAAGAACATTGATCAATATTAATATATAATTAGACAAGACTCAGTTCTTTAACAATAACCCAACCATATGCAAATTAGTACCTCATTACAGGGAATGGTCACCAAGAATGCCGATGTATGGCAAATTTCATTTCTACTCAAATCAATCGAGTCTTAACTGGATCCATATTATCTGTAATCTTTGTCTAAATGCCAGATCTTATTTTATTCAATTATTCTCCTGAAATGAAAATATTTTATATCAGTTTCACAAATCCAGTGAAATACTTCAAACTGAATAGGTAAATGAAACCGTCAAGACCAATATTATTAATGGACACCATAGCAAATTTGTTGTCAGGGCAAGTGCGCATGAATTAGTATCATTCTAACATCAGTACAGGTATTCTGGTTTAAATAATCTTCTAAACATGTCTCAGAGATAGAAGGAACTTAACATGTGCTTTGTTTTAAGAGAGTTTGCAAATTAGTGAAGTACCTGAATACTGCTGCAGTTACCAAGCATGCCTTTTTTTGAAGAAACCAGCTGCAGGTTGGCTCACTGCTTTCCCCCAGCCTCTCACTCCCACCCATTTGTCACTACCTTTCCTCAACCCTCCTCCACACCACATTCCTCACACACCCTTCCATTTGCACCTTCTCGCTCCCTTAACCCAATTTTCCCGCTCGCCTCTTCCTTCTTCAGAATCCACGTTATGAGCAAGAGGATCACTGGAGGGAGGTGGCAAATGGGAACCAAGTGGAAATAAAGTAACGCGCTCATAAGTTAGAAGATTTTTTTGGGCCAGTTTGGCTCAAGGTACCAACAGGAATCGAATTTAAAATCTTTATGTCATCAGGGCCTAAGTTATCCAGAAAGTCTTTTGGGAAAGCAATTTTCATTACCACATTTTCCTTTAACAAGCCTTTTGTTAGCAACATTAGGAGTGCTAAATGAGGGCGAGCTGTATTAACTCAGCAAGATCAAACTAAATACGTATCGCCTGACAGTTCAACATTAGCCCAAAATATGAGTTCATATCAATTGGCAAGAGGACAGGACAGCGTTAAACATTTTAAATTTGTCTACCATCAACATTACAAAGTATCAGTATAGTGTCAAATTGTATACAAGAGCCAAATAACGTGATCCTTGTTTTCTATAGCCTGCCTATTGCACGAAGCACATAATTAACTAATCCAGGGGCTGTGGGCATCACTTGTTTCTCTAATTATCTTAAAGAGGGTGGTGGTGAGGAGGATGAGTCACCTTCTTGAACTGGTTCAGGCGCATCTGCAATACTGTTAGGAAGCAGTTCCAGGATTTTGACCCAGTGGCAATGAAGGGGCACAATACAATTCCAAGCCAGGGTAGCTTGGAAAGAAGTTTGCAATGGCAGCATTCCCTTGTATCAGCTGTCCTTGTTTTTCTAAGTGGCAGAGGTTGTGGATTTGTCAAAAGGAAACTTGATAAGTTGCTGTAGTGCATCTTGCAAATGCTACACACTGCTACCACTTTTCATTGGTCAAGGTCAGAAATCACACAACATCAGGTTACAGTTCAACCGGTTTATTTGAAAACACAAGTTTTCAGAGCCTCACTCCTCCTTCAGGTGTTAGAGAGAGCGGTAGTATCACACACAGAATTTATAAGTAAAAGATCGAAGATTCACACCATTGATGAGGATGTATGAAACAAATCTAAGATACTGTTAAATCTTTAATCAGTTAGAAGGTTTTAATTGATTAATATGCACATGTAAATCCCCAAATTCCTTTCAAGTCACCTTGCCAAGATCTTTCCCATGCCGCCACTTCTCACCTTCAAACAACTGCCAAACCTTAAGCAAACCACCCAGCCTTCAGGATAACGTCGATCACAACACTATACAACCCTGTCACGGTAACCTCTGCAAGACACGAATAATACCATCACACGTGGGAACACCACCCATGACTTGGCCAACGTTGTCTATCTCACACGCTGCAGGCAAGGGTGCCCTGAGGCATGGTACATTGGCAAAACCATGCAGACACTATGACAACGGATGAATGGACAACGCACAACAATCCCCAGACAGGGATGTTCCCTCCCAGTGGGGGAACACCTCAGTGGTCAAGGAAATTCGGCCTCGGATCTTTGGGTAAATATCCTCCAAGGCAGACTTCAGGATACACAACAACTGAGCAGAGGCTGATAGCCAAGTTCAGTACCCATGAGGACGGCCTCAAACGGGATCTTGGGTTCATGTCGCACTACAGGGGACTCCACCACACCACACACAGACAGACAGACAGCATGGCATTTTATAAATTCCCACTTTAGAAATAAAACCACTCTGACTCCAAACCAAAACACAAACAGCTTCTAAACAAGGCCTCACACCTAAACAAGCATTGTCTGACTTAAAATATCACCTCTTCTTTACACTGATATAACCTTTAGTTTTCTCAGGACAGTGGCTTCAAAGGAATTCAGGGATTTACATATACATATTAATCAATTAAAATCTTCTAACTGGTTAAAGATTTAACAGCATCTTAGGTCTGTTTAGTACATCCTCATCAATGAACCTTTGATCTTTTACTTATAAATTCTGTGTCTGATACTACCTCTCTCACTTACACCCGAAGGAGGAGTGAGGCTTGAAAGCTTGTGTTTTCAAATAAACCTGTTGGACTGTAACCTTGTGTCATGTGAATTCTAGACAACAAGGTGCAGGGCTGGATGAACACAGCAGGCCAAGCAGCATCATAGGAGCAGAGAGGCTGACGTTTCGGGCCTAGACCCTTCATCAGAAAAGGGGGAGGGGAAGGGCGTTCCGAAATAAATAGGGAGAGAGTGGGAGGCGGATAGAAGAGGGATAGAGGAGAGGATAGGTGGAGAGGAAACAAACAGGTCGAAGAGGCGGGGATGGAGCCAGTAAAGGTGAGTGTAGGTAGGGAGTTAGGAAGGGGATAGGTCAGTCCAGGGAGGACGGACAGGTCAAGGGGGCGGGATGAGGTTGGTCAGTAGGAGATGGAGGTGCGGCTTGAGGTGTGAGGTGGGGATAGGTGGGAGGAAGAACAGGTTAGGAAGGCAGGGACGAGCTGGACTGGTTTTGGGATGTGTTAGGAGGAGGGGAGATTTTAAAACTTGTGAAATCCATGTGAATTCTGACCTTTTTCACCCCAGTCCAACACCGGCACCTCCACATCATGACTTTTCGTTGGTAGTGGAGGGGCTCAATATTTCAGGTGATGGATGGAATACCAAGCAAGGCTGCTTTGTCTTAAATGGTGGGCAGGATTTGGGGGAGTTGAGAGGCAAGTTACTCACCCCACATTCCTCAGAATCTATTTATAAGCTGCGTTGGCTCCTCAGGACATCAATTATAATGCAAGTTTGGCTCCTCAGGACATCAATTATAATGCAAGTTAGAGAAAAATCCCACAATGTGAGTAAAGTGAAGAGCATTTCGTAGGCTAAGCCCTACCTAAACAATCAAAACTTTAAAAAGGTATTTCACAAGAATGTTACGAAGCAAAATCTGATATCGAGTCACAGAAGCAGATGAGTACAGATGACCAAAAGAGGTTCATCTCAAAGTGCTAGATGGAAATAAAGAAACAAGGTGGATTCTGGAATGAATTCTGGTCTTGACAGCTAACTGCAAGCGCGGTAACCCTGCAGTGGTTAAATATCAGGAATGCACAAGAAACCAGATTTGGAAGAGTTGAGAGCTGGGAGTTACAGGTTTGGAGGAGTATGAAGGGATAGGGAAAGGAAAGGCAATTGGCAAATTTGGAAAACAAAAGTATGAGAATTTTAAAATTGAAGTGTTGATAAACCAGTAGCTAATGCAGTTAACTGAGCACAGGAATGATGGGTATGGAGGACTAATTTCTTTTATGGGTGTCATTGGCATTTGTTACGCATCCCTAACTGCCCTTCAATTCAGTGACTTGCTAGGTCATTTCACAGGGTAGTTAAGAATTCATCACATTGCTGTGGGTCTGGAGTTACATGTAGGGCAGATCAAGAAAGGATGGCAGGTTTCCTTCCCTAAAAGGACATTAGTGAACCAGAAAGGTTTTGTTTTTTGACAATTATCCCTTATAGCTACCATTACTGAGACGAGCTTTAACTGAGTTTAAATTCCACTAGCTACCATAGTGGAATATGAACCCTTTGGAGCTGGACCATTAGCCTGAATATCTGGATGACTAGTCCATTGACATTACCACAAATGTCTCCCAGTCAGTTTGAACATGGGCAGTTTCTTCAACTGCTATATGTTTATCAAGGGTAAAATGTGGAAGGCCAGTCAGAAAAGCAGTGGAATAAATCAAGACAGGAGGCAACAAGAGAAGGAGTGATGGTTTCAGCAGCAAATGAGCAGAGGTAGAGGATGATACGCAGGTCAAAACAGACACAGTTTGGGTAATGACACAGACATATGCTTGGAAGGCCATCTTGGGGAAATATAAAACCACGGTTATGAATTCTCTAGCTCAGCCTCAGACAAGTGCTAGGGAGAGGAATTGAGTTGGTAGCTAAGGAATGGGAACTGAAAGACAAAGCTTTCAGTTCCCAGTAATATACTGAATTGCAGGAAAATTCTACTCATCCAGTGTCCATGTCAGACAAGTAATTTTCCCTTCACAGATGCTGCCAGACCTGCTGAGCTTCTCCAGCAACTTTGTTTTTGCTCCTGATTTACAGCATCCGCAGTTCTTTTGGTTTTTTTTTTTAAGTAATCTAACAGTTTACGTACAGTGAAGGAGCAGAGAAAGGCCAAAGTGAGGTACAGCCATCAGTGTACATGCAAAAATTAGTGCCGTGCACTTGGTGATGCTGCTGATGAACAATAGAAGGTGGCCAAAGATATCTCCTTAAAGGGCATCAAAAGTCATGGTGCAAGAGCAGGAACAGAAGCCATTGCAGTGGATTCTCTGACTATGATTAAATGAATAATAATGGAATGAGCTAAGTGCAATGGCAGCCATTAGATGATGGTGGGAGAGCACTGAGGACAATCAGAATATCTTCATTTTCAGATTGTGGAAGTGATCCTATTTGGATCTGTCCTTACATAACCAATGATGTCTATAAGGCTAAGTGATTATATTTGGACAGGCCTGAATACAGATTCCAAAAGAATGCTATATATTAGATGCTAAATGACTTGCTTCCCCCACACTTAGCATAATCTCAATGCTCTCCAATTGCACATCAACCCTATCCATAATTCCATCAACCAGAACTTCTCATTACAAGCAGCAACAAACTCCATGATATGTCAACCAACAATTTAAGTACCCAAATGAGGATTATCATTAACTTCTAACACTTTCCAGCCTTGCAAACCACCACCATCATTCCACTATACCTCTCCACCAACTGCATTATCTAACTATCAGCACAAACAGCATCAGTGGCACACATACACTTTCCCTTGGCATTGCCCCCACCCATCCCAGTCCTCTACCAGCATCTACTGCAATTACATCTGGGCAGCAGCCTTTAATATTCCGGTTGCAAAGAACGCAGCTGGCAGTGAAAGGATGTGTTTAAGTGGTGTGGCTAAGGTGAAATGCACCTCGAGGTCATGACTCCCCAGTTCTCCTCCTTTGACACTTAAAGATTGAGCGACTTGCGCGTAGGAATAGTTATAGATTCTCTGAAACCCCACAACAGGCTGCATGACCCTGGGGAATACATCCAGTTCCATATTCAAAAAGAATTAGAGACTGATGAATCTCCTTCAACAAAGTGTAACTGGTGGAGAGATTATGAATTCAAATTATAGAAGTGCCATGAATCTTGACACATGGGCAGATTTGGAACAGGCAGTAGTCTATTTGCAAATAGAAGCTAAAGTTTTGGTGAAACCAATGCACACAGGAAGTTGGTTAACACCTGGGCAGCCACCCTTTTCTAAGTTTGTGTTTACAGCTGAACAAAGGTACTGAGATATCTACGTTTTGCAGCTACTCTTGTTAAAGGACATGGGAGAAAATGCTATGATAGCAAAATTTCAATGAAAAGATGGGCAGGAAATTCACACTAAACTATATTATTAATCAACAAAATACATCCAAAATCAAATTTCACTGCATTCACAACGTTGCTGATTTGATATTTCTAAATGGTACATTGACCTATCCCCCATCTGCATTTAACGGTAAACAATTATATATATCCGCAGCATTAATTTTACTTCTGAAATCAAATAGATTTTAAGATTTATCTTAAACACTTATTTGATTTTTTTTTGCTTCCAATCACTGGATTTTTTATATGCAAAATCCTGCAAAGGAAAAGGATAATCAAATTCACCATGATTTAATGCATCAGATTATTTGCCACAATATTGAAAGTTATTTTCCCACTTAACATAATTTCATTGTTTCACATTCAGAAATTACCTTGAGGTTTCTGGGTAGTGACTTTCCTGACTCTTGATTTGTTGGTTAGCTTTCTTCCTGGTTGCTGAATGCATGGTATAGAACTGAGGTGCTGAAGGTGACCTCTTAACTCTAAAGATGAGCTAGTCTCAGAATTGCCTGTGATGTGCAGTTGAGTGTTTGAGTAACCTGTAACAGAGAAGTTATGTTCTAATCAGTGACACAATTCAACAAGATTATTTGCACGTATCACCAGTATTAAGAAATTTATTTTACTAAGAATTAACTACACTATTTTAGCATTCTACGTTAATAGCACCAGTGCAACCTAACATTTTAAAAATATTGCTTAATTGTGATTAAAACTAAAAACCTCTTCTCAAGCTAATATTGGCTGCAGCAGAAATTAGATTAGTGTAGTGACCTGCATTGTTTCCCAGCAGGTTATCTTGCTGAAAGCCTTGGCTTTTAACTCATGTCCTTCCCCTCAAGAGGAGTACAAGATGGCAAGGAAAGTCATTCTTCTTAGTCTCCCATATTATGCAATAGAAGAACATAGCAGCTGTGAACAGTTTATTACTTGAACAGATTATTTTAAAAAAGTGTAGAACGTCATGTAGTCCAGTTGTAAACCTGTGCCTTCTTTCACTGTCCAATCTGAACCCTAGGCCTGATGTGCACTCTCCTTCAGGGTGGCAAAATCCAATGTCCAAGATATCTTTGGGATGAATGTATTTTACCACAGTCAGTTGGCTTAGTCACTCCAGACTGGAAGATTTTCAAACTTTGATTTGACTAAGTTTGCATTTTTTTTTTAATAAAGGTATATACAATTTTGCCACATGTTCATCTAATGTGGTTGACCAAGTAAGATAGTTGCTTCTTTTCATTTGTTTGCGCATTGTGGGCTAAACCAATATTTATTATTCATCTGTAATTACAATCAAGGAGATGGTGAACTGCCTTCTTGCAGAACTGCACATATGGGCTTGAAACTCCTAGTGGCCAATTCAACATTGTAATTTACAGTAATTCCTGTGCATCTGACCTACTGGAGACCAAGAAAATTTGTGGAATAGTGACTACTAGCTGAAAATAATATCTATTCTTTTAAAATCCAATATTTCATTGAACACTCTTGTCTGACTTCAATCATTTGGGAAATTAGCATTACGATACTCACTTGTAACATTAACGCTTTTTCTCTCCACAAATACTGCCTGACATGTGGAATATTTCTAGTATTTTCTATTTTTGCTTTCGCTTTTCAGCATCCAGAGCACTTTGCTTTTGCAGTATGGACCCTACTTCAAATCAATAGAACACAAACAAATCTGAACGATGCAGATGTACTTTGCTTTTGGGATAAATAAAGCATTAGGATTTTAGTACAGAATAAAGAAGTCATATTGCAAGCGTATAGAATCTTGGAGACCACACTGGGAGTATTGTATACAGTGCTTGTCTCCTTACCCAAGGAAGAATGTACTTTCCATAGAAAAACTGCGATGAAAGTTTGTCAGACTGATTCCCGGGATAGTGCAATTATCCTATGACGCGAGATTGAGAGATTGTGTTTTTGTTCTCTGGAGTTAAGCAGATTGAGAGGTGGTCATCTCAAACATACACCATTCTTACATGGATCAACAGAACATAGGCAAGGTGGCAATGGCAGAGATGTGGAACGGGATCTAGAACCAGGGGAGACTCAAATGTAGGGTAGAGACTGCGATGAGGAAGAATTTCTTCACTGAGCAGTTGCTGAATCTTTGGAATTCTTTACCCAGAGGTCTGTTGAAGCTTAGTCATCATATATAATCAAGTCAGAGCAATATCTTTCAAGACAGTAAAGACATTAAGGGATATGAGGATTAAGTAGGAAAATGGTATTAAGGTAGAAGTTCAACTATGATTCAATGAATGGCCAATGGCCCACTGCAGCTTTTATTTCCTGTGTTCCTAACTGCAGTGATATAACCCTAACAAGCAGCATGAACAGGACTCATCCCCACAATCAGAATTGTTATACAGCACAGAAAGAAGCTGTTTGGCCGATCACGTCCAAGCCAGTTCTCTCATATAGCAACTCACGTAGTCCCACTCCTCCATGGTTTTCCCCAAAGGCCTGCAACTGTTCTCTGTTCGGAAACTGTTGACAGTGAAGATGGTTATGTAAGATTACAAAGGGATCTTGATCAATTGGGCTAATGGGCTAAGGAGTGGCAGATGGAATTTAATTTGGATAAATGCAAGGTATTGCATTTTGGTAAAACAAGGGCAGGACTTATACAGTTAATGGAAGGGGTCCTGGGTAGTGTTGTCAAACAGAGAGATCTAGGGGTTCAGGTACAGAGTTCTTTGAAAGTTGTGTCACAGGTAGACAGGGTGGTTAAGAAGGCATTTAGCATACTTGCCTTCATTGCTTAGACCATTGAGTACAGAAGTTGTGACACCATGTCGAGATTGTACAGGACGTTAGTGAGGTCACTATTAGAGTACTGTGTACAGTTCTGGTTTCTCTGCTATAAGAAAGACATTATTAAATTGGAGGGGGTTCAGAAAAGATTTACCAGGATGTTTCTGGGACTGCGTACGAGTCAAGTCATAAAGGAGAAGCTGGATTTTGCCCCCCCCCCCCCCCAATCCATTCACCACCCCCCACCCAACCATGCCCCCATCCCCCATGTGACGTTCAGGGGTGACTTTATAGAGATTTATCAAATCATAAGGGGAATAGCAAAGGTTTTGTTTTCTGACGGTGGAGGATTTCAAAACTAGGGGGCATATTTTTAAGGTGAGAGGAGAAAGGCTTAAAAGGGAACTGAGGGGCAACTTTTTCCACACAGAGAGTGGTTCATATGTAGAATGAACTGCCAGGCAAGTTGTAGATGCAGGTACAGCTACAACATTTAAAAGATATTTGGACAGGTACATGAATAGGAAAAGTTTAAAGGGATATGGATCAAATACAGGCAAGTGGGACTAGGTTTAGTTTGTGAAATTTAGTCAGCATGAACAAGTTGGACTGAATGGTCTGTTTCCATGCTGTGCACTCTATGACTCTATAACTTAGCCAATTCTCTTTTCAAGGCTTCAAGTTAATCTATTTGCCCCACTGCATCCTAACCACTCACTGTGTACAAAGTTTTCCCTTATGCTATCAATGGCAAAGGAACAATCATTTTGAATTGGCCTCTTCTGGTTCTCCATCCTTCTGCCAACAGGAACAGTTTCTCCTGATCTATTCCTTTCAGACCCTTCAAGATTTTGCAATTCTCTCAAAATTTACTCTTAAAATCTTCTTAATCTTAGGGATTCTCAAGCCAAGCAGTGCCGTAGTGGAAACATGGCAGAACCAGACCTCTTCCCAGATTCTAGCTCTCTCTTATGTGCAAATATACACAGCTAAACATTTGTGTTAACAGTTCAAATTCTTCACATAACTCCTCCTGCTAATCTCCATGCTGACAGTGTACACATCGTTAACTTGGTACATTTGCATAGCTCATTTACCTGTGTCTACACCTACAGTAAGTCCAGTGGCAGTGGTAAAATACAATTTAAGTCAATTGTTATAGAAACACACACATGAGAATCTAATGCAGAATCTGATTTTTCTTGTTTCACATGACAAAGGCTTGTGAAAACGTATTCTACTTTGGAAACTTAGGTTCTAAAGTCAACAGAGCCATGTATAACTTTACATTTGATATGTAGCTCTATATTACGTGTTAAGAAAGGAAGACAGTTGTCTGGGATGTTGTTTACATGCGCTTGAATAGGACTTTTAAAAGCCCTTAAGGTGATTGAACCAATGTTTTCGGAAACTAAGGTAGAAAAAAAGGTTAAAAGGAATCATGATGTTGGTCAATGACACTGGGAGACAGAGACAGAAACAAGTAATGAGAAAGACAGAATCGGTCTTAAGGTTAAGGCACATGCAGGTTTCTTTCAGAGATAAAGATGACCTGCTACTGCTTCAGCAGTGCAATTTAGCAGTCTCTAAAACATTTAGGACACAAAAAAAAACTCAAGTGGCTCATGTTGGGAAATCAGGTATGGTGGTGGCAAGAGAGGAATCAGATTTAGAGGGCAGGGAATGTTGGTCTGGACTTGGGGGGTGGAGTGGGGAAGTATTGGGGCTCAGGTTTGGCAGTGGACCCAAGAACTGAAACAAAGCACATCCGGAGAGATGGAATGGGAAAGTCTGGACAGGGGAAGAGGGGTTGTTTCCACAGCGTGGGGTCAGGGTGAGGGGGGAGGTGAACGTAATGGGCTCATAACAGACATGGGAGGGAAAGACAATGCAGACTGATGTTAGCACAATGTCAGGTCCAGAAGTGCGTAAGTGGGTGTTGGGTTTTGGCAGGGGAAGGAGGGGGGAAATAAGGGATGTGCTGGATCAGGGTCCGGGGGGAGATGTCTGGGGGATATGGTGTAGTTGAGTTTGAGGAGAAGTGAGTTGGGGGTTTGATGAACAAATATTCAGAAGTTAGACCAGATACTTTATAATCTAACTTTTCCTCAGTAATGATTAACTACAGCAGAACCTTCCAAAACAACTGGATATTTTCAAAGAGTTCCAGGCACAAGGGAATTGCCCAGCAGAATCTTCAACGTCCCAGACAATTTCTTCAGAATCTGTTACGATGAGGACTCCGCAGGTTTCCCACGCGAAACACAGATCTACACTTCAGAAATGATTATCTGGCCATCAGAAAATCCAGAAAATGATACATAGCAGATAAAGTAAACAATTCAGATTAAAACAAAGTTTAGATTTATCAATTGCACATCCTTCATCCAATATACATCCTACTAACCTCACAACCAGTTTTATTTCATGCTGATCAACTTTCCAGAATTTCAGCTTTTGTGTTGTCATCATTTACACTTTTCCTATCTTCCAAAAAAAAGGAAGTTGATTGGAAAAAAGTTACCAAGCAAGTTGGCATTTTGCAGGCTTCATATTAAAACTGATAAATCAAACCTGTTTTACATAGAGTTCAAAGACCGAGAACCTCCTTTATGTAGTTTAAGGCACATAACAAAGATAAGAATCTGAGTTACCCAGCTTACATAGCTGTCTTGGTGCAGAAGCTCAGATAGCAATCATTTTGCACTGGCACAAACGTCACAGACTGAATATTGGAGATATGCTAACACAATGATCTCAAATTGTCTGAGCCCATACAGAAAATTCAGAGTTATTTTAAATTGCTCAAATACTTTCACATTGTTTTGCAAAGTCTGTACTTCATACTCGGAGTATGTCTGCATTTAGTTTCTATCAGGCTAATGTATTTTTGTACTGTTTGTAATTGACTGTCAATTGAAACTTGAGATGACCACCTCACAATAAGTGAAAAATATACCATTTTTAATGCAGTTAGAATCTTCTGAAAGTCGCTGCTGCAACCGGCTCACATGGAATGTATGGACTAACCAGAATACTAACCGACGACAGGTCAGACACACAAAGCAAACCTAGAAAATGCGTGGGGCGTGAAAGACGAGGGTCCTGGTGATCTAAATATAAAAGCGGTCCTGACTAATGAAGCTACTACCATGGGCAGGTAACAAATGAATGTGAAGGAGGCTGAAAATAGCTGCTGGTGGTATCATTCTCAGAGCATCATCTCAAAAACACATGACCTTTTATCACAACAACAATTGTGTGTGTTAAAGTAAAGTTTATTAAAATTCATTGAAAAAAGTCTCCTGACCTGAGAGTTTGATTAAAAATAGCTTTTTAAAGAGGAAGAACAAATTAGAGGATTGTTGTTTTTACATGAGAATTAAACCACGTAAAAGGGTGACAATTTGCAGCTTAACCAGGAAAGGTGATCTGAAAATAGCCTAATGTTGTATTATAAATTTTAAGGAACACGTGACTGTCTCATTTCTAAAAAAATAAAGATCTAAAGTGCAGAATTAAACAATGCACTCACAATCTCATGAGCAACACATCATTTGAATGTGGTCAATGCAGTTTCCTGCTTCAAAAAAATGTAAAAACAAAAAGGGACTAAAATTGTACAACAGTCTGCAGTTTGCACAAACAATATAAGCCCCAGTTTTCTGTATGAAGCACCTATGCATTAAATAAACAAGTTAGAGTACTGACTACAAAGAAAAAGACTGGCATAAGGATGCAGCAGCAACAGAGAAAATTAAATACAGCGTCTGTGGGAGCCCCAGCAGTAGGAGATGCAGAGGCACAGGGATCAACTCTTCCTATCAGGGGCTGACAGGCTTGCAGCAAGAATTTGACTTCATTATTGATACAGACCCACAGGACAAAACTTTGTAAGCAGAGATTAAAGTAAATAGAGAAAACTAGTTTTAAATTGGATTCTGCAGAGGCTGTGTCAATCCTTTGGGATTATCAGCCATAGTTGAGAACAGGAATCCTCAGACTGTCCACTATTAATTTTTGGGTTTGGAAAGTATAAATACTAGAATAGGAGACCATTTGGGTGTGATGAAAAATAGATTATGGAGATTTTCCCTGTCCCCAGTGTTTGTAAGTTGTTTGTCTGCTTTATCGTCCGTCAGAGATTGTTTGTATTCTGTTATTAGCACCAATAATGGATCAATGCCCTGGTCTTCACTACAACATTGCCATTCTAATTTACCTCTTGTTCTAGGATGTCCTTTGGTCTCCAATTTCCCTTAAATATTCTGATCCACCTGGCCTTCCCCCCACCCCACCCCCCCACCCTCCCCTTCCAATATCATAAAACCCAAGATTTTCTCACTTCATTTCCATTTTCAAAGAGTCAGTAGACTTGAAACATCAACTTTCTTTCCCTTCGCAGATGTTCTAGGCCGGATACTTTTCTCCGGCACTTTGTTTTTCTTACAGATCTCTAACATCTGCACTATTTTACTTGTATTATAAGAGATTAGGAATTACAAACAATGTATCTGTACATCATGATTCCTCAATAAGCAGAGCTGCTCGGACAGCTATAAACATGCTTCAGTTAGGAACGTAGGAACAGGAGTAGGCCATTCAGCTAGTCAAACCTGTGCCACCATTCAATTAGATCATGGCCAATCATCTACCTCAATGCCACTTTCCTGTATCATCTTCATATCCCTTGGTGTAATTCACCTCGAGAAATCTATCGATTTCTATCTTCGATACGTTCAACGTTCAAGCTTCCACAGCTCCCGTCAAGTACATTCCAAAGATTCACAACCACCACATCAAAAAATTTTCATGTTAGTCTTAAAAGGCCTCCCTATCCTTTATCCTGAGAATGTGTCTCCTAGTTTAAGACTCACTTATACTCAAATCCCATTGCAATGAAGATGAACATACCATTTGCCTTCTCGATTGCTTGCTGCACCTGCAAGCTAAATTTTAGTGACTCATGGACAACGATATCCAGGTCCCCTCAAACTTCCACACTTCCCTCACTATTTAAGAAACATTTTGCCTTTTTGTATTCCCTACTGAAGAAACGAAACCAAGGCTGGTATCCCGTCACCAACATTTATTTGTGCACAGTACACTGGCTGTAGCCAGCCAGCTCGGAGTCAGTTGTCTGAACCGAAGGAGGTTCTATTTTCCTGGTTATATTGGTCAGCTAGGGTTTCCTGATTGATTGGGGTTGTTAACCTGAGCCAATGACCTCATAGTCAACAAGGTCAACCTGGTTCCAATCACTACATCCCTCCCTCCAAGTCCTGGGATGTAGGCCTGGCCTTTCGCTTGCAGCTTTTCCTGCAACACTTTCGCCCCATGTCCGGTTCCTCTGATACTGGACTATAGCCGGCCTCTTGCATCCAGAGCAGCTGGAGAGAATTTCCTCCTCCTCTTCCAGCGGTAATGATATCAAGGCTGCATCCATCTCAGACTCTGGGGTTTGCTCAACACAAGACAGAGTGGGAGAACCTACAGTTTCCAACAGGCCTTCAGGCTGTTCTGAGGAGCCGGGCATGTTTTGCTCCTGCCCTGCTTGCAAGGTAGCAGCTTTCAGGTGATCCAAGTGTTTATTCAGGGCCATACCACTCACCCGACTCACTTTGTAAGTGACGGGACCTGACCTCACGTCAACCATACCTCGTATCCATACAGGCCCATTTCCAAGGTCCTGACACCAAACTTCATCCGGAGTTAAACTGTCTCTCTTGTTTAAAAGTGGCACGTGCCAGCTTTGGCATTCCTGCTGCCGTTTCACCATCCCCAAATTTAACCTGGCACGGAGTCTTCTCCCCATCAGTAACTCTGCTGGAGCTATCCCTGTAGTTGCGTGTGGGGTGGTCCTATAATCAAACAAGGACCAGGACAGTTTGGTATCAATTCACGTTGTAGGCTGCTTCTTTAAAGGTGGTCTTTAACGTTTGGACCCCTCTTTCTGTGAGACCATCGGACAACGAATGGATGGTATGGAGTTGTCCTTATCTGCCGAATGCCATTTGACTTTAGGAAATATTCAAATTCCCTGCTGATAAATGACAACCCATTGTCTGTGACCAATACCAATGTTTTTTGCGTACAATGTTCACAGCTTCTCAATTGTTATCCGAGTTTGCCAAACAAACTTTATGCACGTCCAACTACTTCGAATTAGCATCCACAATGACCAAGAATATTGAGCCCACGAAAGAGCCAGCATAGTCCAGGGTTTCCCTGGCCATTCCCACAAATGTGGTGGCGCTGCTAGTAGTGATTTTTGTCCTTGTTGGCACTCTGGGCACTGCCCCATCAATGCAGCAGTGTTGGCATCCAACACTGGTCACCGAGACATACCTCATTGTCAGCGTCTTCATCTTGGAAACCCTGGATGACCTTGGAGGATTTCAGCCAGTATCTGGTAGCGACCTTTACTCAGAACAATCACCCTTGCTCCCCCTGGTAATATGCCATCCTCTACGGTGGTCTGGTCTCGCTGGATCCAGAAAGGTTTCAGTCCTGGTTGCGATGGACCTTGTTTTCCCCATTACCACCAGCTGTTTTAGTTTTATTTGGACAGGATCTTTTTGTATTCACATTCAGATATTGCCAGCGGTGACTGGGAGGGTGTTCAGGAAGTTCAAGACCAAAACGGACACTTCCTTGAGGCATTGCTGGTGGAATATCTGCCGAGAGGAGGCAGCTCAAAGCAAGTGCATGTTCTAACTTGTACATGCTGAGACTAAGGCCCAATGCTGAAGTCTAACTGAAGCTGTGGATGGCACTGCTTGGTCTTCCTTCATTAGACCTAGCAAGGGTTTGTGATCTGTTACTATGACAGATTCCCACCCATAAAGGTACAGGTGGAACTTCCTTACACCGAAGATGACCGCTAAACCTTCCTTCTCTATCTGGACATATTTGCATTCGGCATCAGCCAAAGTCCAGGAAGCATATGCTGCCGGACACTCCTCTCCATTGGACAACCGGTGAGGCAACACTACCTTGATACCACAGGGGGAGACATTGCCTCTTGTTTCAGATTGTAGTGGGCCAACACCTTAGATGACAATAGCTGCTTTTTCACTTTCCCCAAAGGCCACTTCATGGCTTTACAACCAATTCCAAGGCTGACCCTTTGTCTATAGCAGGTGTAAGGGTGCCAAGATGGAGGCCAGGTTATGTATGAAATTTTCCATAATATTTCATTAACCCAAGGAAAGACCGAAGCTCCGGTACAGACAATGGAACCAAGGCTCCTTTGATCACCCTCCCCTTATCTTCCAGCAGGTGTAACCCAGTTTTGATGACTCTGTAACCCAAGTAGGCCACTTGGGGCACATGGAATACACATTTTCCCTTCTACGGCAAATGGCCGCCTGGAAGAAACATTTAAGCATTATGTCCAAGTTCTCCAGGTGCCCTTTATTGGTCTTCGTTGTTATTAGTACATCATCCAGATAAATGGCAACCGGGGGTAGCTCTTGTAACATGTTCCCCATGATCCAATGGAAAAGGGACCACACTGATGATACCCCAAGTGGCAGTTTTGTATATAGGTATAAACCCTTATATGTATTAATTGTAGCGTACTTCTGGATCTCTTCATCCAGCCGCAATTGCAGGTGGGTCTGGCTCATGTCCAGCTTCATAAAGGACAGCCCTCCCCCTGCCCAACCAACTTTGCGTACAAGTCCTACATGCGAGGGATCGGGTATTTATCCAGCTGCGAGAAGCGGTTTACTGTTTGCTTAAAGTCCCCACAAGTGCGACTGAGCCGTCAGGCTTCACAATCAGTACGACCAGTACTGCCCATTGTGCAGACCATACTGGCTTGATGATTCCTTCGCTCTCCAGCCTCCAGATTTCAGACTCCACTTTTACCCACAAGGCAATGGCACCAGGCAGGCTTTGCAAAATCATGGAATTGCTTCCCGGTCAACACGTAAAGTGACTTTGGACCCTTTGATAGGCCCAAGCACTTCCTGAAATATTCCTAGGTATTTCAGTAGGACTTCACTGAGGCAGTCATTTTCTGATTAAAAAATGTTGAGCCAATCCAGGTGAGTCTAAGCAATTTATTTGTTCCAACCAATAAGTAGCAGACTTTTCAGGGTGTGCACCCTCCTGGGTACCACCCTACAGGTTTTCTTACTCAAGTCAGGCCTTGTAGGACACTCCTTTGCTGTCTTGAGTCCACATACTGGCAACAACTACAATGGCTTGCCGGCCCAGATCCTGAAGAACTTTTTAGCCACTCGGCTGAGGGTTGGCTTTGTCGTGGGGTTGTGTGTAGGCTGGTCTCGGGCGCTCCTGCTCAGGACATGCCCTGCGTGAGGCTCTGTGATTGGCTACACTCAGGTGGTGTTCCTCAAGCTCAGTCAGAGATGTGAGGGTGTCCCCTTCCATTGGGATGCCCAATAGCTCCCATGCTTCACTTGCCACATTTTCTATTTCAGTGCTGTTTGAAGTTCAGTTGGGCTTCAGCTAATAGGCACTGCTGCATGGTAACGACGTTAATCCCACACACCAAACGGGGGTCTCAGCAACTCATTCAAAATCACATGCCTCTGCCTCTGCCAGTCATCTCAACCTCGAAAATCCTGATACGAATTCCCCCGGTTCTCTAACAGCTGAATAAAACTGAAAGCTTCTCAGAATTAGAGGAGGTTAACCAATTCCGTCAACTCGTCAGGTTTTAGTGTCTGGTGCCTCTGGGGCAGTTAAGCCCCTTATAACGGAGAATGCTGCAGTCCACACACAGTCAGAAGGATTGCTTGTTGCTTTTCATCTGCTCCATGTCAGTTGCCTGGAAAAATTATTGCATTCTGGGCCCAGTCTTTGCCAGCAAAATCACAAGAGTCAAGTTTCCCAAATAAAAGCATGATGCCAGAAACGCTTACCCCCGATTCCAAGATGACTGTTGCATGCAAATATTCTTCAGGCACATCCTGTCTTTTCCCCGTCGCCACTGAAATAACTGCACAGAAGCTGGTATCCTATCACCAAGTCACCCTTGATTAACTTGTGCAGAAGTGCTGTGGCCAGCCAGCTCAGAATCAGTCACCCGAACTGAAGAGGTTCTAATCTGCTGGTTAAATTGGTCAGCCAAGGCTTTCCTGATTGGCCCAGGTAAACAACCCCAATTTAGACCTCATAGTTAATGAGGTCAACATGGTTCCAATCACAACACCTACCAAAGTGATAAGTTCACATTTATTGAAGGTCTATTCCATCTGCCATGTTCTTGCCTATTCAGATTGTCTGTCTGGGTCCCATTGTAGTTGCAGGCTGTGAAAAAACCCATCAGCATGTGATAGAAGCACTAGACAATCATTTCAACCATTATCAGAAACCATCATGCTTCTTCAATGCGATAGCCTTCCAAGGAAAGGAAAAGAGAGCACCATATGCCTTACACTTCTTCTAAGAGAACAGTCAATGCCATTAGTGTCTCAAGCACAAGAGATTTGCAGGGGTGAAGTGGTGTAAAAGTTAAATGTTCATGGTTTAATGTTAGTGGTAAAAAAGGTATCATAAAACAATTGGGGGTGGGGCAAAAATCCCCATCAGCTTATGGATATACCCTGGACTAAAACCCTCTGAAGACGTAAATTTGTGGAAATTACGTTGGACTAAAATTCATTGGACCTTTGGACTCAAGAAACCATGGACCTCAACTGAACTGGGAAAAAGGCTGTTTGGGACAGACTGGATAATATGAAAGCCCAGGGGCAGATGTCTGGAATAGGGGTTAGCTTGCAAAACTGAAAGGAAGACCACACCACCATCCCCCCTACCCGCCCGCCTCCTCCGCCCTCCCCCCTGCCCGCTGTTGCCACACTTTGTGCAGACAAAACAGAAGTAGAGTGTGTAAATTGTCACTTTGAAACCTAATTTAAAGAAAAAAATCTGCAAAAGGCTTTCTTGAGTTCACATTACCACAGGATAGAAATATCTGTATTTGATGCCAGCACATTTCTAGCAAAACTAGAGAAGGTACTTTTAAGGATTTAAATGTTCTGTGCCTCACACAGATAAAAAAAAATTAGCGAGGCGCTTGAGATACATTTTTTCAAAAAAACCAGAAAACTAAAATTTTAAAAGTGGTGGCCAATGGTTTTCAGGTAGAACCTAATGACAATGAAATGGATAACATTATGACCAGATCCCAGGTGAAGTTCCCAATTTTTTGTAGTTCCAGACACCGTATCCCAACCTGTCATCATAACGCACTAAAGGAAATTGGAGTTTTAGAGACATACTGCTTGGTGGTTAATAAATAGGGCAAGCAACTAAAATCAATTTCAGTAGCAACTGATCAGGCTGCCTGATATTAATCAGTTATACAGCATAAGACCGTGGAATACTAATGGGTGACAGGCATGCCTGATAGAAATAATAGATTATCTTTGCTTGTCCAAAGTCTCTGGGAAGAGATACACATTTATACAGCAGTGGGACTGGAGTATGCAGAAATCGCGAGTGTAAACCAATGTAGTAATTTATAGCTTCATCTGTACAAAATGCGCATTTTTCTGATCATCACATTGTGGATGATTTCTCCAATGTCGATTTCTGTATTTAGATTTCTGAAATCAAGGTGATTATGTATTTAAAAATGGCTCCATTTACCACACCTTAAATTATAATTGCTTTTCATAAAGAATTCAACACCATGCAATGAGTCATAGGAAGCATACTGTGTAGCCTGCATTCAAACAGCAGCTCAGGTCCAGGTATGCCCAGCCTAATTAGTCATCTAGCTATTTTCAAGTTCAAAGCTATCATTCTAACACAGCAGCCAACTATTTACAAACCAAAACCCTGAACAAGTAGTACCAGTGATGCAATATCAGGAATATATCATTGTCTCGACTCTCAAGCTTTCTTCCAGTGGAGGAGGAATAGGGCAGGCAAATAGAAGCAAATCTGAATTTCAGTTTGAGTTTTGATGCAAAGCTCAGAAAAAAAAAATCATAAAAGCAAGATTATATGTAATATGAGATCTTAAATACAAACAAATGCTGGAGATACTCAGCAGATCTGGCAGCATATGGAGACATCTTGCCACAGATGCTAGAGACAAAAAGACTGCAGATGCTGGAATCCAAGGTAGCGAAACAGGAGGCTGGAAAAACACAGCAAGCCAGGCAGCATCTGGAGGAGAAGTCGTCAACGTTTCGGGTATTACCCTTCTTCAGGGCTGGACGTAGGGCGAAGGGGAGCTACAGCTAAAGAGACGGTGAGGAGAGGCGTAGCAGAATGGTGGTGATAGGTGGACACCGGTAGCAGGTATGACCTGGTTGGCTGATTTGGAGAGATGAATCTGGTTGGTAGCTAGAATGGAAAGGAGGTGGGGCTGTAAACGGAGCCGGGGGATTGATGGGAAGGTGATTTGAGTTAGAGAACTCAATGTTGAGTCGTCCGGGCTGTAGGCGGAAGATAAGGTGTTGTTCCTCAAATTTGCGATCCAAACACTGCAACACTGGAGGAAGCCAAGGATGGACATGTCAGAGGAGGAGGAGGAGGAATGGGGTAGGGAGTTCAATGACTGGGAGGTTAGGCTGGCCATTTTGGGCCAGGTGAAGATGCTTGGCGAAATGGTCACCTAGTCTACGTTTGGTCTCACCGTTGTAGAGATGACCACAGCGGGAGCACCAGATGCAGCAGACTAGGTTGGAGAAGATGCAGGTGAAACTCTCTCATTTGGAAGGACTGTTTAGGGCCCTGGATTAAGATGTTCCGATCTGAATTATCACAAACCAATTCTTTTTTTCTGAAAGATTGTCAAGTTCCTACACGCTGTACAACCTCTGATCTGATGCTACTGGATTTAAGATTGGGAGATGAGATCAATAAACTGGCTTTCAAAATGTAGCGATATAAGTCCAGTTCCTGTCATTTAGTCCTCAAAGCTAACGCTAAAATATTCTATTTATACAATTTATGTTTCAAATTCAACATTTACTTCAATTTATTCATGTACCAAGGTTGAAATAAAGAAATGACAAATCAATACTGGACAAACTGGGAGGAGTACCATAATCAGTTTCATCCATTTGAAAAAAAGTAGCCACAAGAACTTGAGAGAGATTTTGGTTCAATTTTCTTCAGTGTGTCATTGGAGAGAGAGTGTTCTACATGTTGTTACAAAAAAAAGCAGTCACGTAAACAGTAACAGAGAATCACGGCCTCTGCTCCTATGATGCTGCTTGACCTGCTGTGTTCATCCAGCCCTGCACCTTGTTGTCATAGAGAATCATGGTGCCTGGTTCTGCTCCATTAAGGTTACCCTGAAATTTGTAGGACTTCACCAATGGGATTTTTTAAAAAATGAATTATTCAGTGGGTTGTGGACATTGTTGGCTATGTTAATATTTATTACCCTTGATGAGGTTCTACAAAAAAACAAAGAAAGATGGCGTGTTTCCCATCCTATCATTGAATTGCCTTGTTGGTTTGTCTGAAATCTGTCCATCAATGTGGCCTTCATTCAGTGCTCCTCTCAGGCAGGAGATTTTCCAGTTGCCAAAAGGCTCTGACTGTGAAGACTGTGAGCACCCCCAAGGCCTGCAGCAGCAGCCTTTTCTTCTAATGTTAACAAGTCTACCACGGGATAGCGCATGAGCAAATGAAGCGTGGTAATGAAATTCTAGCCATTTGACACCAGAGCATATCTATTGCTTGTTCTTTGCTCTTTGTTAATCAACTGCTCATCAATCAAGCTGCACAATAAAAACCTTCAGTTGCCCCATTCATATTTAACTCAAACAACTTCTCACCCATTATTTACATTTAAGCATTTAAAGTTGTCACCAAACACATGGCTGACAGAACAATCCCAACATTTAAACCTTGATTTTATTTCAGCTCCTTCCCCTTCAAAATGTAGCAGAGTTCACTTTTTAAGACATTTGACCAAACAGGGTTACAGATAACCCTCTCCTCCCATTCTCCACTTATCACTATTCATTCAGCCAGATGGAGTTCAAATTGAATAGCATGAATGAAGCCCCATTAAAGGAGAGCACAGTATACAGTCAGCCATAGACAGAGTTTAGGGCTGGGAAGTGCCAAACTTAGAGAGATGGACACTGAAAAATATAGTCATGGAGGTTTACAGCACAGAAACACGCCCTTTGGCCCAACTCGTCCATGTTGACTAGGTATCCCAAACTTAACTAGTCTCATTTTTCTGCATTTGGCTCATCTCCCTCCAAACATTTCTTTTTCATGTACTTATCCAAACATGTTTTAAATGATAACACTGTACTTGCCTCTACCACTTCCTCTGGCAACGCATTCCATATACGCACCACCCGCTGTGTCAAAAAGTTGCCCCTCATGTCCCTTTTAAATCTGTCCCCTCTCGCTTTAAACTTATGCCCTCTAGTTCTGGATTCCCCTACCCTGGGAAAAGACCTTGGCTATTCATCTATCTCCCCCCTCCTGATTTTATAAACGTCTATAAGGTCACCCCTCAACCTCCAATGCTCCAGGGAAAACTGCCCCAAGTCTATTCAGCCTCTCTCTATAGCTCAAACCCTCCAATTCTGGCGACATCCTTGTAAATATTATCTGCTCCCTTTGTGCAGTTTAATAACAAATAAAAACCGAAAGAACTGCGAATGCTGTAAATCAGGAACAAAAACAAAGTTGCTGGAAAAGCTCAGCAGGTTTGGCAGCATCTGTGAAGGAAAACAACAGAGTTAACGTTTCGGATCCAGTCCACCAGACATATATTCCCTCCCCTCGCTTGTCCACCTTCCGTAGAGAGAGACTTTTCCCTCTGGGACTCTCTGGTCCACACATCCTTCACCCCTAACACCTCCCCACAGCCCTACGGCACCTTCCCCTGTAACCGGCGAAGGTGACACACCTGCCCATTTACCTCCTCCCTCCCCAGTATCCAAGGGCCCAAACATACCTTCCAGGTGAAGCAACACTTCACCTGCACTTCCCAGAATCTACTGCATTCGCTGCTCACAATGTGGTCTCCTCTACATTGGGGAAACGAAGCATAGACTTGGCGACTGCTTCTCAGAACATCTACGTTCTGCTCGCAAAAAAGACCCTGAACTACCTGTTGCCTGCCACTTCAACGCACCACTCTGTTCCCTGACCAACATGTCTACCTCTGGCTTGCTGCAGTGTTCTAGCGAAGCTCAACGCAACCTGGAAGAACAACATCTCATTTTCCATTTGGGACCCTGCAGCCCTCTGGACTCAATTTAGAGTTCAATCATTTTAGGGCCTAAACTCTCCCATGTCCCAGCCCCCCACCTCACACACAAGGCCTTGTTACCACAGCCTGCCATTACACACCCGCTGTTGTTAGTCACTCACAGTCCCCATTAACAACTATTCACCCTCCCAGCCTGATCGTTAGCAACTCCTTTATCTGTCCAACTGTGTCTCTCTCTCTTTGGGCTCTATCCTATCGTTTACTCCCTAACCCACCCACTTCCCTATTTTCTGCGTATAAACTGACGTTTTCCCAGGCCACCATCAGTTCTGAGGAAGGGTCACGGACCTGAAACATTAACTCTGTTTTTTCCTTCACAGATGCTGCCAGACCTGCTGAGCTTTTCCAGCAACTTTGTTTTTGTCGCAGTTTAATAACATCCTTCCTATAGCAGGACAACCAGAATTGTATGCAGTATTCCAAATTTGGCCTCAGTAATGCCTTGTACAGCTTTAACATGATGTCCCAACTCCTGTACTCTATGCTCTGACCAATGAAGGCAAGTATGCCAAATGCCTTCTTCACCACCCTGTCTACCTACAAGGAACTATGTACCTGAGCCCCTAGGTCTCTCTGTTTGACAACACTCCTTACCATTAAGTGTGCAATGCCTGCCCTGGTTTGTCTTACCAAAATGTAACATATCACATTTATCTGAGTTAAACTCCATCTGCCATTCCTTGGTGCACTAATTTTGTTGCCATGTGCAAAACTTACTAATCATGCCTCTCATATTATCATCCAAATCACTTGTATAAATGATGAACAACAGTGGACCCAGCACTGATCCTTGCAGCACACCACTGTCACAGGCCTCCAGTCTGAAAAACAAGCTTCTACCACCATCCTCGGTCTTCTACATCAAATCAATTTTGTATCCGATTGGCTAGCTCCTCCTGGTTTCCACATGATCTAACCTTACTAACTGTTGTCTCACAACGCCAGGGACCGGGTTTGATTCCACCCTCAGGCGACTGTCTGATTGCAGTTTGCACATTCTCCCCATGTCTGTATGGGTTTCAACTGGGTGCTCCCATTTCCTTGCAGTCCAAAAATGTGCAGGTTAGGTGGATTGGCCATGCTAACTTACTCATTGTGTCTAGGAATTTGCAGACCAGGTGAATTAGCCATGAGAAAATGCAGCGTTACAGGGATAGAATAGAATGGGGGGGGGGGGGGGGGGGGGGGGGGGGGGGCGAGGGGTGGGGGAGGCGTGGGGGGATGCCGTGGGGGA
>NC_063347.1:25728891-25781782 GCF_021869965.1 Rhincodon typus
GTGGTGAATCTGTGTGGGATGCTCTTCAGAGAATCAGTATGATTAGATAGGCCAAATGGCCTGCTTCTGAACTGTAGAGTTTCCATATGTCTACCAATGTGGTACCTTGCTGAAGGCCTTGCTAAAGTCCATGCAGACGTCTACTGCACTGTCCTCATCTATCATCTTGGTCACCTCTTCAAAAACCTCAACCAAATTTATGAGACACAATTTCCCATGTACCAAAACCATGCTGACTATACCCAATCAGTCCTTGCCATTTCAAATGTGAGAAGGAATAGGAGACTGCATAGCCATCCTGGGTCAGGAAGCTGGAAGAGGGAGTCTTCACTGTATCTTTCATCAAGGAATATAATGAACGGTTTGAATTACATCAAGTGGAGGTGGTAGTATTGTAATAGTATCAGTAATGTCATTTGGTGAGAAATCCAGAAACACTGACTAATGTTCTGGGGACATGACAAATTGGATCAAATGAAAAAAAATCTGAAATAAAAGCTAACGTAATGGGGACCAAATAACCACTGTCAATAATCCTCAAAAACTCCATCTAATTCACTAATGTCCTTTAGGAATAGAAATCTACCATACCTACCTGGTCTGGCCTGCACGTAACTCCAGAACCATAGCAACGTGTTTGCCTCTGAACTGCCCTCTGGACAATCAGGGGTGGGCAATAATTTATAGCCGAGCCAGCAATGGCCACATCCAATGAATGAATACATGAAATAATAACTTTATTATAATAAATACTTCAAATCACACATGTATCATAGTAGTTGGAGAAGAGGAACTTAGAAATTTGTCAAGTGCCAACCTCGACCTCTGCCATCTGTCTTCAGACTTAACGCAATTACCCTCCTTCCAATCCCCCCCTCCAAATACCACTAGCAACCCTTCATTCTCACCTGCATGGAACTGCAATGACTATAAAATTGCAAACTTACATTATAGTTTAACTCTCAAAAATCGCATCAATAAAATGGTAGCAAGCCAGGAGTAAAAAGCCGAATCACAGAATTATTTATTTTATTTGCTTGAAAAAGACAAAATAAACTTGTGCTCTAACAATGAAATATTATTTCACCAAGTTTTACATGATAATTTCAACTTCCACTTCCAACAACCACCAGATGGAAGAAAGTTTGAAGAAAAAAATTTAAATTGAATGCATATACAACAAAGTGAAATCCAACATTGTTAAGTGCTAATTAATGTACATTAGTGAAAGTCACATGTCCAAGAAAACCTGGAATAAGATTTGGAAATAACCACGGTGTTATGTTCAGTCTGTACGTGTGTCCTACAATCAAGATATTCCATCCCTTACATCCTCAATTTATCTGTTCATGGACAATGCAAAATACTTGCAGATATTGGAACACTAGAAATTGTGGAATCAAATGACCTCTCATCCTAAGTTTTAGAAAATAATTTGTGGTGCCACAAATCTGTGGTACCGTCAGCTTGACAGGATATCAAAGTAACTTTTACTTAAATGTTGAAGCATATGAAGAACCAACACTTGCTATGATGTTTGCCACTCTATGTAGTAAGTGAATTGGAAGTATGAATTCAAAATATGAATTCAAAGTGACAAGTACTTCACTGTTACTATTGAAGCTATAGGATCATTGGTAATTTATACTTTTAATATTTAGAGATCAAACTATAATTTTTAATTAGATCATTAATAAATCAGTTTATTCCAACTTTTAAAAAATCTTTTATCTGCCCTTCTCAAATTTCTCTGCATCTTTCTTCTTCAGAATAGAACAGTAGCTGACTGGAATGCATGTAATTCCATGGGCATCAGTCATCCTCTGATATCTTGTCCAAAGGTCATTGCTCATGCTTCAATGTTCAGTGTTGCCAGGCTGTGTAACTAGACAAAACATGCAGCTGACCAGAAACCAACACAAATCTCATCTGGCATTGAAACACACGCATTTCAAACTAGCTCTACAAGGATCTGCCTAGTCTGAGTGGCTCAATCACTTGAACAGCACAGGAAGAGGTTTGGGGTTGGAGGGGGGGTGGGCGTAGAATCATTACGCTATCTTTGATCAACCTTCATGCACAGAATTCTGAACAACACATTATTTTTGAACAAAGATTAAACGTACCATGAGGTGGAATCATTAGGTGCATTAGAAACACAAATAATATGATGCACCCAAAACCCTGGACATCAGTCAAAGAAACCCTTTCCCTCAATCAAATGCTCCAAATCATCTTTCTCCAGAAAATTGGCAGCCACACTAAAAAAGCTTGAGAAAAAAAAACAATATCAGACCTTCTGTGTCAACAATAACATTCAGTCATATATTGTTTGGTTCCTCCTTGCAGACTTCATCTGCACATCTCTGAGAAGTATTGAGCTAGCATGTGTAGATTGTTCTGATCTTACAAAAAAAAAACATTTTCCAGGGATTGTTTTCTGCAACATTCCTGTTGGTTGCCATGAACTATCCTATCTCAGCTGGTGAATCAGTATATTGCCATGTGGACCACCAAATAAAAACAGAGGGGAGCAATGGTACAGCATCAGCTGTGGATCGGGACCATCAATGTTCACTACCAAGACTGGCTCAGTAGATTATGTGACTGATTGGTCAGAGTTTTAAAGGACCTGTCTGCCAGACTGGGTCTACAATAGGTGCTGAGAACACCACCACCACTGCCACCACCACCACCACCAAGAAAAAAAGACTACTTGATCTCAATCCTCAGTAATGTCCTAGTCACAGACACACTGGTATATAAGAATATGAAAAGAAGTAACCACAAGGCAATGCTGGTGAAGGCAAAATTCAGCCTTCACATGGAAGACATTCTCGAGGAGGCTGTTTCTCACTATTACCACATTCAATAGGACAAATCCTGAACAGATCTTGCTCTTCAAAACTGGGCATTCATGTGGAGCTATGGGCTATCAGCAGCACAACTGTATTCCAGCTTGGCCCAGTGTATATCTCATCCTACCATTATCATCAAGCAAGATAAATCCTTGGTCAAAGAACGTAGAACTGCATGCCAGAATAACATCAGGCATATCTATAAATGATATCTAATACCGGTGAGGCAACAATACAGGGACTTTAATTTGAAGCAGCATTAGCATCCTATAAAAGAATTAAGCAATTTCACAAGCAACATATCAAATTTATGTGCTGCACATCTACAAGTAAATCAATCATGAATAGTGATGGACAATTAAACAATTGGCAGGAGAGTATTGAAACATCCACATTCTCAATGTTAGGGGACACCTAACACATTTGTGAAAAAAAACAGGACTTACAAGGGCTTTTGTGGTACAATGGTAGTGTCCCTATCTCTATGCCAAAAGGTCCAGATTGAAGTCCCACTTGCCAATGTGGTGTATTATATTATGTACAACATTTTGCTTTTTAAGAAAAAGCTGAAACATTTGTTACCATCCTTAGCCAGGAGTGACGAGTATATACTCCCCCTCCTGAGGTTTAGACAATTACTGATGCCAGTCTTCAATTCAATTTACATTCATTCCATTTGATAAGGAAATGGTTGAGTACACTTGGTACAGATGAAGTTATAAGCACTGACAACGTACTAGCTGCTATGCTGAGGATTTGCATACCAGAACTAGTCCCACCAGTAGCAAGCTGTTTCAGTACAGCAGCAACACTGATATTTACCCAACACTGCAAAACAAAATCCATATAGGGCCTGCCCACAAAGCCAGGACAGAAGCAATGCAGTCAATTATTGCACTGCCAGTGTACTCTCAATCATTAGTATAGGAACGGTATGTGTCATGGACAGTGTTATCAGTGGTTCTTACTTACCAACAACCCTACAATGGATGCACAGTTTGGGTTTTGTCAGTCCCACTTGGCTCCTGACCTCATTAAGCATAGGCAAAACAGCCAAATTCCAGAATTGATGTGAATGATGGGCATTGAAATCCAGGTAGTACTTGGCTAAACATGGCATCCAGGAGCCCCAGTAAAATTCAAGTCAACAGGAATCAAAGGGAGAATTTCCATTCACTGAAGTTAATGCTTGCAAAGGGAAAGATTGTTGTGTTGTTGGAAAAACATCATCTCTGCTCCAGTTTAGCACTGGCATTATTCAGGTACACGTCCTAGTCCCAATCATCTCTAGCTGTTTCAATGACTTTCCCTGGATTTGAAGTTCATGAGTGGACATGCCCACTGATGATTGCTTCAGTATTCAACTTTATTTGTAACTTCACAGATTATGAAATAGTACATGACCATATGCATCATTTCGGCAAATTTCAGGCTTGACTGATAAATAGGAAATAACTATTATTTGATATATATAAGGCAACAGTCAACTTCCATAAGAAAAAGTATAACCATCTCCCCATTACAATCAACGGCATTACAATTCCTGAATCTCCCAATATCAACTTCTTGGGTTTCACCACTGACCAGAAACTTATGTGCAGTGACCATACAAATACAAGAGCAAGTTAGAGACTGGGAATGTTGAAGCACTGAAATATCCTGATTCATCAAAGCCTGGTCACCATCTCAAAGGCATAAGTTCACAGTATGATGAAATACTTCCCTTTGACTGGATGACTGCAGCTTCAAACACTCAAAAAGCTCGACAGAATCCAGGAGAAACCCTTAATCAGCACGAAATCCATCACTTTAAACATTCACTCCCTTAACCACCGGCAGCAGGGCACACTATCCACAAGATACGCTGCAGTATTTAACCAAGGCTATTTTGACAGCACATCCCAATCCTAAGCCACCTGCCACCTAGAATAAAATGGCAGCAGGCACAAGGAAACACCACTATCTACAATCTCCCCTCCAAGCAGGTCACCAATCTCACTTGAAAATATGAAGCAATTTCTTCATTACCATAGGGTCAAAATCCTGGATGTCCCTCCCAACAGCTTGGTGACTGTACTTACACAACATGGATTGTAGTGACTTTTGGCAACAACACAACACCACCTTATCAAATTCACTTATTAAATGGCAAAGAACACTGGGCGTGGCTGCAATGCTCACACCCCATGAAGAAAAAAAAAGTCATTCACCTTGAGTCTTGAGTAGCCTAAACACGATAAATGTGGCAGGTTCTTTTCAGAGAAGAATATTTCAGATTAATGTTAGGAAGAGGCTGAAAGACATCTGTGAGTTAGACACAGCATTGACAGAGCAACAACTAACAATGAATACACTGCTCACCTATTCCGCCAAACTGGTTGAGATTAAAAGTCTGAGATCACAAAGGTTAAATTTCATCATGCTGTCATCAGGTTACACCTTGAATACTTTTGTTCTCATCACAAGGTACAAACTCTAGAAGGTATGGAAGGAAGGATGATTAATCCTCTGACGCCAGCAGTCAGGTTAAATTATGGAGGGGTGGGATCCAGTTCAGGGCAGGGCTGGAGTGGTAGCCTAAATGACTGAACAGACACATTCATCTTAAAGGCAAAAATGCTGTCTAGATTTTGGCACCTTTGTTCATAATGAGAATGGTACAAAAGGAAAACAATGATATTTCAGGTTTGTTGTTGATTGAAAGATATTGGTGATTGTCCATCTCCATTCTGACCCTGGAATAACAATGAAGTTTTGACCTAAAAAAGGGAGGATCAGTAAAGCTTAATGTAATTAATTTAGGTTTGGCAGTGGATGCTAAGACCAAGTAAATACTACGTACAATCATGTTGGTCCTTCTATTAGTCTGAAGGTAATGGTAGAGATGGCATAATTCTATTTGAAAGTGCTACATTAGGACTCCAATCGTAACAGAAAGTTGCATTCAAAGCATGCCACTACCAGAATTTGAATGTCTTGCTTTTAGATATATTCCAGCCAGCCTCCTTTGACAGTATTTTCCAAATCCATGGTCTCTACCATCTAAAAAAGGACAAGGAGAACAGGCACATGGCAACACCACACCTGCAAGTTCCTCTCCAAGTCACATACCTCCTGACTTGAAAATATATCACTGTCCCTTCAGCGTTGCTGGGCAAAATCCTGCAACTGCCTTCCTAACAGCACTGTGTGTACGTACATCACTGAACAACTTTAATTCCAAAAGATGACTCACTATCACTTTGTTTGGCAGCAGCAATGGTCACATCTCACACATAGATGAAAAGCAATAATTCTGGGTTAGAATGATCCTGAACGAGCTGGTGAGGGAAAAAAAAAGTCAACTGGAGCTCTATTTTAGTGACAAATGGAAATTTTCCAGGGGTATGAAAATTGTTAAGGTCAGACCATGACCAGATTATTTAAAATAATTTTAATGATACAACTGTCCTTTTTGGAAATACCATGGTCACTCTGGATAAGTGGCAAGATACAGTAACAGAAATAGGTCATTTGGACCAGAGTCAGCCCCACTATTCAATGAGATCATGGTTAATTTGATGATTCTCAACTTTCCTGCTTTGACCTTATAACTCTCGATTCCCTCACTGATTAAAATCCATCTATCACAGCTTTGAATCAACTTGATGGCACAGTGTCAACAGCTCACCACAGTAAAGAATTCCACAGATTCACTACCTTCAGAGAAAAATATCCTCCATATCTCGGTTTTAAACGGGTGATTCCTTAGTCAGAGATCATGCCCTCTGGTCCTAGACTGTCCCAGAAGGGAAAACCACCTATCCACATTCAAAATGTCAATCCCCCACCCCCTCCAAAGAATCTTAGATGATTCAGTAAGGTCGCCCTTTATTCTTCTGAACTGCAATGAATACAGGCCCAACTTACCCAACTTGTCCTCATATGGAAATCCCTCCATACCTAGAATTAATCAACTGAACCTTTTCTGGACTGCCTCAAATGCCAGTATATTGTCCCTTAGATAAGAAGATCAAACTATTCACAGTATTCCACAAATGGTGTGATTAGTACCTTGTATAGCTTTAGTTTGACATCTTTATTTCTATACTCCATTCCATTTGAAATAAAGGCCAACGGTCCATTTGCCTTCCCTACCACCCACTGAATTTGTATTCTAGCTTTTGTGATTCATGTATGAGGTCCAAATCCCTCTGTGCAACAACATACTTTCCCCATTTAGAGAATATTCAGCTCTTCTATTTTTCCTGCCAAAGTGCATAACCTTGCATTTCCCACATTAGATTCCACCTGTCAAGTTTTTGTCCTCTCACTTAACCTGTTGAAACCCCCAGTCCGTCAATGAAAGCTTCATGAAATTTCCAAAGTGTTAACTTGTCGTCAATTGTACAAGGCACTCAGAAAATGCTTTAAAGTCTATTAGTTTTAAATACATGGCTCATAAGATACAAATAGATTGCTCCAGGCCCCCAAATAATTTTATTCTAATTATTGCAGCAAATTGCCAACTTGGGATATTTTGTATTAATTACAATTACGGCTTTTGAAATTTGGAAATTAAGTACAGAAGAACATACTACATTTACTACTGCTAACTTTCCAAGTTATTTTCCTCCCTTCTGTTGATCTCTTTGTAATCCACACCATTGTTTAGCTAAGAAAGGGAGCAATTAAGAAACTATCCATCAATATCAGTTGAACTGGCTGCTTCATGCACAGCAGTTTAGGGTAATTTCACCCCTTTCCCAAGGGAAACTTTGATTACAATGACAAAAGCAAAGTGTTGCAACTTTTCAAGAAATAACACCACATAAAATGTGAAAATTCCACTTATTTGAAACTACAAAGCTTTAGAACTGTAAGTACTGAAAACTAAATGCAAGAGGTATACCAAAGATGTGGCTGTTGGACATAAACAAATTAAAACCTAGAAACATTCAGCAGGTCTGACAGCATCTGTGCAGAATAATCGTTAATTTGAAACACAAGTGAAAAGGTCTAGTTATGCAGCACAAAGTGTCAGAATGCAGGTTCATGCATTCAAGTCCCTAAAGTTATACCCACCTGTAATGGTATGGGGACAACACATGTCCCATGGGGTAATTATAAAAAGGTTAGACAGCTGTACAGTCTGAGATGCTCATGGGCACCTCCTAGTGGTCAAGTACATATCATAAAAATCAAGAATCTTGTCCTTCCAGCAAAGATGTGTTTCATACAATCTGGCAAAACTTTCTAAAAGTCAAATTGAAGAGCTGTGGAACAGTCAGCAAGACATCGCAAGGGATGACTGGTGTCAGTGGGGAATTTTTACATATAACGTACAAAGATAACTGCAGTAAATTCACTGTACACATCCTTGAAGCTAATCTGAAGTGTTAGGTAAGGTTGGTTTTCACAAGTTAATGAGCTTTCTGTATGTGGCCAGCAACCTTTTTTTTGGAAATAGGTGTGGTGTCTGCGGATTCTTTTCAAGTAAACACAGATTACACACTTCCCATAATTTGAATATCCCTTGAAACTGGTGAAAAAAAGTTACCTTCAACGTCAAAACAGAACACATTTGTTTTGGAGCATCCTTGCTTTTTAGTTACCATTGCATTAAATGCTACAAAAGTGTCACTTACAAACATGCAACAGCCTGAAATTGTCTGTAAGGTGTGACTCTGAGCGCATGACTATGTCCCCGACACCACCGTCACCACCCTTCGATATGTCCTCTCCCACTGGCAGGACAGACCCAGCAGATGTGGTGGCACAGTGTTTTACAGTCAGGGGGAATTGCTCTGGGAGTCCTCAACATCAACTCTGGACCCCATGAAGTCTCATTGCTTCAGGTTAAACATGGGTAAGGAAATCTCCTGCTGATTACTACCTACTGTCCTCCCTCAGCTGATGAATCAGTACTCCTCCATGTTGAACAACATTTGGAGGAAGAACTGAGGGTGGAATGGTCTTAAAATGTACTCTGGGTGGGGGATTTCAATGACCATCACCAAGAGTGGCTTGGCAGCAGTACTACTTGTTGAGCTGGTTGGGCCCTGCTAAACTAGGTCTGCAGCAGATGGTGAGGGAACCAACGAGGGGGAAAGACATACTTGACCTTATCATTCGGAGATAGCAAGAACTGCAGTTGCTGGAGTCAGAGAAAACACAGCAGACCAGGCAGCATCAAAGGAGTAGGAAAGTTCACGTTTCGGTTCAGGACCTTTCTTCAGAAATGGGGAGGGGGAAGGGAGCTCAAAAAACAAAGAGAAAGGAGGGGTGGGACTGCAGAATGTAGGTGGGATGGTGATAGGTGAGTGCAGGTAGGCAGTAGTGGGGATTGGTTAGTGGAATGAGTGAGGAGGATAGGTGGGAGAGAAGACGGACAGGTTGTGGCGGGTCAAAGAGGTGGCGTTAAGAGGGAGGGTTGGACATGGGATGAGGCCGGGTTGGGGAGATTTTAAAACTGGTGAATTCCACATTTAGGCCATCGGGCTGTAGGGTCCCAAGGCGGAATATGAGGTGTTGCTCCTCCAATATGCGGGTGGTGTCATTGTGACACTGGAGGAGGCCCAGGATGGACTATCACCCAGGGAGTGGGGCGGGGGGTGTGTGTGCAGTGAAAATGGCTGGCGACCGAAAGGTGTTGTTCTTTGTCACGTACAGAGCATAGATGCTCTACAAAACGGTCCCTGAGTCTATGATTGGTCTCACCAATGTAGGGGAGGCCACATAGGGAGCTACGGATACAGGATTTACTCCAACTTGGAGGTAAGCCCCCATTTGATATGAAAAGTTTGCTTTGGGCCTGGGATGGCGGTGAGGGGGGAGGTATAGGGGCAGGTGTAACACTTCCCGTAGTTGCAGGAAAGGTGCTGAGTGTGGTGGGGTTAGTGGGGAGTGAGGAGTGGACGAGGGAGTCGCAGAGTAAGTGGTCCCTACGAAAGGCAGATAGGGGTGGGGAGGGAAATATCTCTGGCCGCGGGGTTAGATTTTAGGTGGCAGAAATGGCAGAGAAGATGCGGAGGTTGGTGAGGTGGTATGTGAGAACCAGGGGGTTGCTGTCTTTATTTATGTTGGAGGGAGGGGATATGAGGGCAGAAGTGCGGGAAATGCAAGAGATGTGGTTGAGGGCATTTTCGATTACCCGAGGGAGGGGGGTTGCATGGGGTGGTAGGAGGTGGTCTTTGAAATAGGAGGACATCTGGGATGTTCGGGAGTGGAACACCCCATCTTGGGAGCGGATGCGATGGAGGCGGAGGAATTGGGAGTAGGGAATCGCATTCTTGCAGGAGGGTGGGTGGGAGGTCCAGGTAGCTAAGGAAGTTGGTGGACTTGAAATAGATGTTGGTGTTGAGGCGGTTACCAGAGATGGAGATGGATAGGGGATGGAGGTATTGGAGATGGTCCAGCTGAATTTGAGGTTGGGGTGAAAGGCGTTAGTAAAGTCGATGAACTGTCCAAGCTCCTTGTGGGAGCATGAGGCACGCCGATACAGTCATCGATGTAGCAGAGGAAGAGGTGGGGGATAGGGCCAGTGTAGCTGCGGAAAAGGGACTGTTCCACGTATCCAATGAAGAGGCAGGTACAGCTTGGGCCCGTGCGGGTACCCATGGCCACCCCCTTAGTCTGTAGGAAGTTGGAGGAGTTAAAGGAGAAGTTGTTCAGGGTAAGGGCAAGTTCTGTTAAGTGGATGAGGGTGTCAGTGGAGTGGGATGGATTGGGCCTGCAGGAGAGGAAGAAGCAGAGGGCTTTTCGGCCATCTGCATGGGTAATGCAAGTATACAGGGATTGGATGTCCATAGTGAAGGTGAGGTGTTGGGGGCCAGGGAACTGGAAGTCTTGGAGGAGGTGGAGGGCGAGTGGTGTCCCGGACGTAGGTGGGGAGTGCCTGGACCCGGGGGGTGGGGAGGCATTAGAAGACAGCATCAACATAAGCGGAGATGAGTTCAGTGGGGCAGGAGCAGGCAGAGACAACGGGTCAGATGGGGCAGTCGGGATTGTGGATTTTGGGAAGGAGATAGAAACAGGCGGTGCGGGGTTGGGGAATGATGAGGTTGGAGGCTGTGGATGGGAGGTCTCCTGAGGTGATGAGGTTATGAATGGTCTGAGAGACAATTGTTTGGTGGTCAGGGGTGGGGTCATAATTGAGGGGTGGTAGGAGGTGCTGTCAGAGAATTGGCACCTGGCCTCGGCGATGTAAAGGTCAGTGTGCCATACCACAACTGCCACCTCATTATCCATGGGTTTGATAGTGATGTTAGGGTTTGAGCGGAGGACTGTGCATTCCGTGGAGGGAGAGATTGGAGTGAGTGAGGGGTGGAGACATTGAGGTGATCGATGTCACGATGGCAATTGGAAATGAAGAGGTCAAGGAAGGGTAGGAGGCTGTGGGGTGGTGTCCAAGAGAATGGGGTGTGCTGGAGGCAGAAGAAGGGGTCTGTAGAGGGTGGGTTAGACTCCCTGTCAAAGAAATAGGTGCGGAGGTGGTGGAAGAAGAGTTCGACATCCAAACGTGTACGGAATTCATCGATCTGTGGGCTCAGGGGAATAAAGGTGAGTCCTTTGCTGAGGACTGACTGTTCGTCCTCAGTGAGGGGGAGGTCTGGGGGGATGGTGAAGACCCAGCAGGGCCAGAGTGTACGGTTGGCGTTGGAAGTGGTGGTGGCAGGAGTGCTGTCATCAATACCAATCTGCCAGCTGCAGATGCATCTGTCCATGACAGTGTCAGTCAGAGTGACAACTCCACAACCTTTGCGGAGACGGAGTCCCATTTTCAAATAGAGAATACCATCAATTGTGTTGTGGGGCACTATCACCATCTTAAATTGGACAGACTTCAAACAAATCTAGCAACTCAAGACTGGGCATCCATGAGACGCTGTGGGCCATCAACAGCAGCAGAAACTACTCCGCACAAACTGTAACCTCATGGCCCGGCATATCCTCCGCTCAACCATTACCATCAAGCCAGGGGATCAACCCTGGTTCAATGAAGAGTGCAGAAGGGCCTGCCAGGAGCAGCACCAGGCATACCAAAAAATAAGGTGTCAACCTAGCGAAGCTACCCAACAGTCAATGCAGTGTGGAGCTGGAAGGACACAGCAAGTCAGGCAGCATCAGAGGAACAGAAAAGACCACGTTTTGGGTTTACATGCTTCATAGGGATGAAAGATGTAAACCCAAAACGTGGTCTTTCCTGCTCTTCTGATGCTGCCTGACCTGCTGTGTTCCTCCAGCTCCATACTGTATTGGCTCCGACTCCAGCACCTGCAGTTCTTACCATCTCCAAAGCTATCAAACAGTACTACTTGCGTGCCAAACAGCATTAGAACTAAGCAATCCCACAACCAACAGATCAGATCCAAGCTCTGCAGTGCTGCCACATTCAGTTGTGAATGGTGGTGGACAATAAAGCAACCCACTGGAGGGGAAAGCTCCACAAATACCACCATCCTCAATATTAGAAGAGTCCAATACATCAGTGCAAAAGATAAGGCTGAAGCATTCGCAATCTTCAGCCAGAAGTTCCAAGTGGAGGATCCATCTTGGGCCCTTCCAGTGGGCCTCAGCATTACAGATACCAGTCTTCAGCCAATTCAATACCAAGAAATAGTTGGAAGCATTTGATGCTGCAAAGACTATGGGTCATAGATCATAGAATCCCTACAGGGTAGAAACAGGCCCTTCGGCCCAACAAGTCCACACCAACCCTCAGAGCATCCCACCCAGACCCCTTTAACCCACCTAATCTACACACCCCTGAGCATTATGGGCAATTTAGCATGGCCAATCCACCTAACCCACACATCTTTGGACTGTAGGAGGAAACCGGAGCACCCGGAGGAAACCCACACAGAGATGGGGAGAATGTGCAAATTCCACACAGACTGTCACCCAAGGGTGGAATCAAATCCAGGTCCCAGGGGCTCTGAGGCAGCAGTGCTAACCACTGAGCCACCGTGCCACCCCATTCCAAAAATAGCACTGGAGAATTGTGCTCCACTAGTCAAACTCTGCCAGTACAGTGACAACATTCATATTGACCCAACAATGTGGAAAATTGCCAGGACAAATCCAACCCAGCCAATTACCGGCCAACAGTCTACTCTTGATCATCAGTAAAGTGATGAAAGGTGTCATCAACAGTGTGATCAAGCAGCACCTTCTCAGCAATAACCTGCTCAGCGACGCTCAGTTTAAGTTCCACCAAGGCCACTTAGCTCCTGACTTCATTACAGCCTTGGTTCAAACATGGACAAAAGAGCTGAATTCCTGAAGGGAAGTGAGAGTGACAGCCCTTGACATTAAGGCTGCACTCAACCGAATATGACATCAAGGAGCCCTAGCAATACTGAAATCAATGGGTATGAGGGGAAACTCTCTGCTGGTTGGCCTTATACCTGGCACAAAGGAAGATGGTCATGGCTGTTGGATGTCAGTCATCTCAGCTCCATGGCATCTGTGCAGGAGTTCCTCAGAGTAGTGCCCTAGACCTAATCATCTTCAGCTGCTTCATCAATGACCTTCCCTCCATCATAAGGTCAAAGGTGGGGATATTCGCCAATGATTGCACAATGTTCAGCACCATTCATGACTCCTCAGATACTGAAGCAGCCTGTGTTCAAATGCAACAAGATCTTGACGATATCCAGGCTTGGGCTGACAACTGACATTCACATCACACAAATACCGGCTATGACCATCACCAATAAGATACAATCTAACCACCACCCCTTGACATTCAGTAGTGTTACCATCAGTCAATTCCCGACGATCAACATCCTGGAGATTATCATTGGCCAGAAACTCAACTGGTCCTGTCATATAAACAGTGGCTACAAGAGCAGATCAGAGGCTAGGAATACTGAGGCGAGTAACTTACCTCCTGACTCCCTGAAGCCTGCCCATCATGTACGAGGCCTAAGTCAGGAGTGTGATGGGATATTCCCCACTTGTCTGCACGGGTGCAGCTCCAACAACATTCAAGAAGCTTGACACCATCCAGGACAAAGCAGCCCGCTTGACTGGCATCACATCCACAAACATCCACTCCCTCCACCAATAACGCTCAATAGCAGCAGTATGTACTATCTACAAGATGCACTGCAGAAATTCAGATCCTTAGGCAGCATCTTCCAAACCCACAATCCATTTTCATCTTGGAGGAGAAGAGCACCACCTTTTAAGTTCCTCTCCAAGCCACTCAATGCCCTGGCTTGGAAATATATCACTATGCCTTCACTGTCACTGGGTCAAAATCTTGAAATACCTTCCCTTGTGGCATTGTAGGTCAACCCACAGTAGGTAGACTGCAGCAGTTAAAGAAGGCAACTCACCACCACTTCCTCAAGGGCAACTAGAGATGGACATTTAATGCTGGACAGCTAGTGACACCCACATCCCACGAATGAGAAAAAGTAAAAGCAGGATCCTGCATCAACAGGTGCTGGTCTTTGGTGAAATTTTTGAAGGGTTTTGTTCTGAACACAGTGTCTGAAAAATCCAAATATAATCCTCATCTGATGAGTTAGGGTGGAGTCGAGACAATTCCCAATGCTGCCAAGTTCTCACCTCCCTGGCCTTGGTTAGATCCAGAAGATCAATATACCCAAAAGGGAACAAATGGATTCCAAGCCAATTTGGGCACGATGTGGATCCCTGATGACAAAGGTAGGCTTTTCTTTAAAAAATCTCCTTTATTACTACACAAAAATTTCTCCAAAGATGAAGAAACCAAGCATAGAAGATGGAATACATGAGTGATTTTATGGCCTGGAGGTTAAGTCTTGACTTGGAGTCATACAGGCAATTTCAATTTTCTTATAAATTAAAATCTGTCACATTGGGGTTGGGACATCATTACAGGTCACCAGCAGTTGGTAACTGATCCAAACATGTAATCCAACAGTTTGGGCCAAAATCTTGTCTGTATGGCAATCAAGCCTTCCTATTCATTGAAAATAATGGTAAATGAGGTGTCTCAGTGGTTTAGATTTTGAGATCCTATATCCGCAACCAATCATCGATGGCACAATCAGAAACCACGCTATTTGGTCTTTCTTTCATTTTCTCCACTCAATCCTGTTATCCTGAAAAGTGCTAAGTAACACCAAGTTCCAGACATGCGTGTTAGTGGCCCTTGACTTCATGCCTGGTCATTCTTCAAGTGCAGACCTGGATAATTAGCACTGACAAGCTCTTCAATAAAGAAGACGAACACAGTTGAATCCAACCATCTTTATCCAGAATCCAAATGCAGCAGGACAGCTAGGAAAACTTTGAAAATATCTTCCTTCATTAGACCTGGAACCTGAAGGCTAACTGAAACCATTCTATTGCCACTGTGGGAAAGATCAGTATGAATGTTTCAAGCTTAATTCACAAACTTAAAATGCAAACACTGAAGAAGAGAGCACCATATTTGATACAGTTTCTTTTACAATCTCCAGCCATACAGCAGGCCAGGCACAAACAACATGTTTTATGCCTAGCTGACAGGTAGTGAGATTTGCCTGGGGGTGACAGACAAGGTTAGATTTCTTCCTTCCAGAGAAAAGGTCAGTTCCAATTGGGTAACACACCTAAAGACGCAGAGCACCCTCAGTAAAACTAACCGAATGACCTATTCTGAACGAATATTCTCCAATTAAAGTAACTGTGAAACTTTAGCAAATAAGCTGAGCTTCACCAGTTGTTAAAACACTGCTGGCACACAATATGTTTACAGAATACTACATTTCAATTAGATACATTTCAAGTGCGATGCCCAAAAATATAGTTAACTTACTTTTTGAAGACTTTACATCATTTGGGTTCCAAAACATACACACCAAACCCAAATACTTTTGGCAGGAAACTATTTGAAATGGCTCAACTCTAACATTTTATGAAACTGCTCGTGCACAAAGTTTCACAGGAACTACACGTTAAAACCCTCACACGTCATCTGTGATGTTACCATGGTAGATAAGCTAAGAATTATCATACTTGCCAAACTTGATTTGTAGAGGGAGTCCCAGTTTGCTGAAGTCAGAAGGGATAAATCATTAAAATCAACAGCAATAACACACAGAAAACAAATAAGATCTGTTAAAGTGATAGAAAAATGAAATAAAAATAGAAAACACTGGAAACATTCAGAAGGTCAGGCAGCATCTGTGAATGGAGGAAGATACAGTTAACAATTTTTGAAGAGAGGTCATCAGTCTGAAACGTTAACCCTAACTTTTCTGCACAGGTGGTACTTGACTAGATGAATGTTCCTTGTATTTTCTGTTTCCCTGTTAGACTCCTCTTTTGGCTGAAGCATCACATGCAGCAGTTCACTTTGTATGAAGCACAATTTTAGAAATACAATATTAAAATTAGCAGGATTTTTCCAGCTCAGAGCAGTGAAGCCCATGAATTTTGTATTTCGCCATTGTATGTGAACAGAACATAACATGCAGAAACCCACTCAGCATTTGGACACAAATGAATATCATGGGCATTTAAACTGCACAGAAACTTTGGAACAATAAAGTCACTTTTGCCATTATCATGTCAAATGAGAGTCAGGCATTTACAATAATCATTTTATCCAGATAGCCTCATGTTGAACTAAAACCTTTGAAGTTGCAGTTGCTTCTTGCTTTAATGATTAAATACATTAATCATATTTTTTTCTATAGTCTTTATCAAAGACAGAAATAGTGATAGGCCATGGTGATAGGGAAGGGAACAAAATTTATAGAGTAGCAGTGTTTGAATGACTGTTGGTACTTAAGGTTGACAAGTCACTGGTACCAGATGCTATGTGCCCAAGGATTTTGAGAAAAGTGAGGTGGGGGGTGAAATTGCAGGGGCGCTATCCATCATCTTTCAGTCTTTCAAGATAGATTCAAGAAACCAGAAGACTGGAAAATTGCAAATGTTACAGAAAGGTTATGAGGATAAGGCCAGCAATTACAGACCAGTCAATTTAACTTCAGTGGTGGGGAAGTTTCTAAAGACAATTATTTGGGGTAGAATTAAGTGGAACAAAGTGGGTTGATTAGCAAGAGCCAGCATGGATTTCTAAAGAAGAAATCATGTTTAACTAATTTGCTGGAGTTTTTTTGAACAGTAACAGAAAGGCTCGGCAAGAGTAATACAGTTGAAGTAGTACATTTGAACTTTCAGAAAGCATTTGACACAGTGCCGCACAACAGACTTGTGAGGAAAGTTACAGGTCATGGAATAAAAGGGTCAGTAGCAACATGGATAAAAAATTGGCTGAGTGATAAGAAACACAGAAATGGTCAATGAATATCCTTTGGTTTAGAGGAAGGTTCATACTCGTATTCGCCATGGACAAAATTGGGACGCTTGCTTTTCCTGATATACAATAGTAATTTAGTCCTTGGAGTGTAGGGATCAAAGTTTACAGATGACACAAAACTTGGGAGAACTATAAAGTAGAGGACAGAATGGAACTCCAGAAGGACATAAAAAAGTTGGTAGACAGAGCAGATAGGTGGCAGATGAATTCCAATGCAGAGAAGTAGAAGGTGATACACTTTGGAAGGAAAAGTATTGAATGACAATACAAAATAGAGGTACAAATCCAAAGGGGGTGCAAGACCAGAGGCATCCGGGTACATGTGTGCACAGATCATTGAAGATAGCAGGCATACAGAATCTTTGGCTTCATTAACAGGGCATAGAGTACAAGAGCAAGGAGGTAATATTAAACTTGTGTAGAAAGCTTGTTAGAACTCAGCCAGGGTATTATGTTCAGTTCTGGGTGCCACATTATAGGAAGGAGATGAACATAGTGGAGAGAGTGCAGAAGCAGTTTACAAGAATGCTCCCAGGAATGAGAAACTTCAGTTATAAGGCAGAGTTGGAACTGTTCTCCTTGGAGAGAAGAGGGCTAAGAGGAGAGCTGATACAAGTTTTCAAAATCATGAGTGAGTTGGACAGAGTACATAGGAAGAAACTGCTCCAGCTTGTAAAAAGAACAAGAGGACACAGCATTAAAGTCATCTGCAAAAAAGGCAAAGGTGAAGTGAGGAAAAGCTTTTTCATTTTATCTCGTGGTTAGCATGTGGAATTCACTGTCTGGAAGTGTGGTGGAGGCATATTCGATTGAGACACTCAAGAGAGCATTGAATGATTATTTGGATAAAAATAATTTGCAAGGAAATGGGGAAAGAGCAGGAGTTGGCATCATGTAATAGTGCTCACTTACTGAGCCAGTGCAGGCATGATGGGTTGAATGGTCTTCTCCTGCACTGTAGTATTTCTGTGACTCCGTGCTTTTTTCAAAAATAGTATCACAGGACTTGGTAAAGCAAGTTCACACTTAATTTGAGGTTGCTGTGGAGGCCTTTTCAGATCTTCAAAATGTGCTTTGGACGTCCTTTGAACTCCACTTTTAAAAAGGGAAAATTGTTCCCCGGATTCCCATCAAGCAAAAATCCAGGACTGGAAAGGGAATATTTTAAATTTAAAATTAAAATGTACACATTACTTGTTTTTAAAAGTTTTCATTATCATTTATGATACAATGAAGCTCTTGTTAGTCATGTTACAGTTTAAGTACCATGACAACTGATATATTCTGATTTCTTTACTGGATGCAGGATTTCTCTAATTCTCAACAGCTGTTGAATGATATCAATTGCATCCAAGGATTTTCCATTTGATGAACATGGAGATTTGTTTTAACGGTTACATTTATCTCATCATATGCTCTTCTATAACCACGTTTTAAGACTTGCCCAGACTCAACGGCACCACTTTTTCCACAGAAGGAGCTAAAACACATCACATGAAATTTTCAAACTAAGTAAACCAACAGAGCAACATTGGTGTCAAAATTCCTGAAAGGGAGCGAGCATTAAAAAAAAGGAAAAAAGATTTCTCAGAGTTCAAAAAATGAACACCTCTTCAGATACAAAGCTGTTTCACTGTTTCAATTTTAACTACTGTCATTTTTACAGTCTTTATAAATAAGATCTGGCTTAGTTTACCTTTCTCCAATTGTCTATTAATCATTTTATGTTTTTTTAAAAAATGGAAGGTTACCATTAGCCCATGTATCATATGTCAAGTAATTCTTTCAATTGCCTAAAATTCTATACCACAGCCCCATTAAAATATACCAGAGGTTTTGGATGTCACAGGATTTCAATGGGTTTACATGTTCCATGAGGACATTTGATTGTACATAGGAGAAAAGGAAGATGGAGTAGAATGAATCATGAAAATAGTGAACAGATGTTTTACATTTAAAAGGGGCAATTTGTGAGTTACGCTGTTTGTATGGTTTTATATTTTCGAGGTTGAAAAAAGTGCTTGGAGTACATGAATTGGCACTTCCAGTGGCTTTCTTGTAGTATAAGGCGGCAGAAGTCACAGTCCTGTATCTTTGATTACATAATCATTAAATATCTATGAAAAGTTAATTAATTCCTTGGATATGTCCCACGGTATTTGCTTCTTTTTTCGCGACAAAGTGGTTTTGAAAAGGTTTTCCCCCACTTCAAATCATTCTGCTCCCAAAACTGGTGAATTCGCATCATCCAGAATGCTCTTTCTGGCCAACGTACTCCTGAGCAAACCATTTTTTCCCCCCCAAGGTGGTTTGTTACATAGCATAAGGATCAGTAGCTCAGGTGGCCAATGGCTGGTTTGTGCCAGTGTGATGCCAATTGCATGCGTTCAATTTCCCCCATCGGCTGAGATTACCATGAAGGTTCCACCTTCTCAACTTCACTGTCTGTCTGAAACGTGGTGACCCTCAGGTTAAACTCACCCCTAGTCATCTCTCTCCAATGACAGACCAGCCTTACGGTCCTCTGAGACAATGGTAAGTCAAAATTTAAAAAAACCCATGACATAGCACGAATCAATTCCAACCTCACTTTTCCAGCAAATTTCCTCAGTCATACAACATAAGCCTATTCCAATTTACTTAATAATCAGTAACTGCTTTAATACAGTAGTAAAAAATCTTGAGCACCAAGAATATCCAAATACTGACCAAACATATGGAAATTGGACGTGGCAGCTATGGAGATACATATGTGTTTCTGTAGATGAAAATTGAAAATAGCAAAGTGTTGGGGAGGAAGGTGGGAGAGGTAGAGTATGGAAGACTCAGCAACACAATACTGGAGAAAGCAAAGCTATTCTTGCAAATTCAGTTCTGGGCCTTTGGTGAATGGGCAGGTGAGCAGGAAGCATGGTGTCAGTTCAAGGTAATGCAACAAATCACACTTTATCATGTTGAATGAAGGAATAATGGCTGTTGTACAGCAGCCGCACCATGCCATTTAGGCTGAATTAAACAACTGCAGCTGTGTTTCTTCTATTGTTTCATTCTGCCTCAAACTGGGGCCAATACACTGATGCACCTTTTCTGATGAAGGGTCTAGGCCCGAAACGTCAGCCTCTCTGCTCCTATGATGCTGCTTGGCCTGCTGTGTTCATCCAGCCCTGCACCTGGTTGTCTCGGATTCTCCAGCATCTGCAGTTCCTACTAACACTGATGCACCTGACACTTTATATACCAGCCCTTCCATCAATCAATCAATCAATCAATCAATCAATCAATCTCATTATATCAAGCAATAGAGATATTTACTGTTTGTTTGTTACTGGTCATTTTATGAGTAGCACTTACAGCAGCGGTGACTGAGAATGAAGAAGGAGCTGCAAACAGCTGTTAAAATGCCTGCTGGGCTCAGACTGTTTAACAAAATACTTCTAAAGCATGACAGGTTGCTTAATTCATTGAGAGGTTTGCAAATGATTTTCTACCACATGATGGCAGTGTGACGTGTCCACTACACTGCACTTCCAATTCGAAATGCATGACAACTCCAAGTCATATCTCATTGGAGATGCAGGAACATGCATTTTTATGCATGTCTTGATTGCTCTCACTTATCATCAAGGACTCTGTTCACAATTTCAGCTTCTCAGTGAAGGGGCTGATTGACGAGTTTGTCATATTTTAAAAAATCATCAGCTTCATCAATCTACTCATTGCTTTCTGGTCTCTGGTGAGCAGAACACTGGTACAAACCTTGCAAGCTGCGTTAGATTTTTTTAAAATCTTTGGATGTGGTGTCATTTGATAGGCCAGCATTTATTACCCATCCCTAATTGCCTTTCAAATGATGGACAGTCCCCTTTTTTAACTGAAGTCCAGTAGGGCAGGCGTAGGTCCTTTTACATTGCTGTTAAAAACGGAGATCCAAGTTTGAAATGACAGAACACAATGGCATCCTCCCCCTCTCAATAACATAATATGTATAGAACCCATACCATTCAGTCTCCCACCTATAATGATTTCCCACAAACTAGGAACTGAGTAAAGAATCCGTGAACATGCTGTGCAATGTGTATGAATATAAAGACAGACCAACCATAGGGAAAAAACCAAAACAAGATGGAGAAGCAGAGAAGAAAGCTAGGATGCAGGTGCATATTCAAAATGATAGTGAAAGACAGTAAAACAAGGAAAAACAGATCACAGGAAGATGTTTTTTTTAAAAAAAAAAGTTAGTTAAACTGCCAGAGTGCATTTGTAAATATATTAAGGTTTTGAGTCAAAATGGTTTAGAAATCGAAGTTACTGGAGGGATCAGATGATAGAGAGGTCTTCTCTCTCCTTGGTAAGATTGTTTAGTTTAGAAGATTATAATATTTTGGGACCAAGAGCTTCCAACTTAAGGTAAATGAAAGGAGTCATTTTACTATCCCCATTGTCGGCAGATCAAAAGGAGGCTTAGGTTGTTTTACAGAGAGAAAGATGCAAGGTATTTACATTTGAAGACAATGGCCCCAGTTATCGTCAGCTGTCTCTCAATTTGAGGATGATGAAGTCTACATGGGTCACATGTTTCTGCTGTGGTTCTCTGTGACTGAACAGGCTAACTTTCAACCCACAGACCTTTCAAAACTTAAAACAGGGCAGCCTGCAGAGTTTGAGATCCGGAGTGCAGGATTGCTTTGTCACTACTCTGTCTCAGCATTAGGATATTTGGACTCAAAGTATGATGCAGTTTGATGGACAAGCTGGCGGCATCTTCAACAATTGGAAGCAATCTTACCCTAGTCATTAACGTCAATGCCACCCCACTCCAAGGAGAGTTTGGAGTGTCTTTGTAGTGGTTTCTTTGTCTTTCCTTGTTGGAAGAAGGAACAAGACAGGGAGTACTCAATAAATGGCAGGACACTCAGAGGGACAGAAGGGTCTTGGGGTGCTTATCCATACAGTCCCGAAGGTGGCAGGATAGTTTAATATGGTAGTTAAAGCGGCATACAGGACACTTGCCTTTATCAGCCATGGCTTAGATTATAGAAGCAGGGACATCATGTGGACCTGTACAGGACTTTGGTTAGTCCACATCTGGAGTACTGTGTGTAGTTCTGTTCACTGTACTATAGGTATGATGGGATTGCACTGGAGGGGTTGCAAAGGAGATTGCCCCTGGGAAGGGGCAGTTCAGCTACAAAGCCAGGTTAGATGAGCTCGAGTTGTTTTCTTTGAAATAGAGAAGGCTGAGATCTATAAGATTATGAATGGCGTGGGCAGGGTGGATAAGAAGCAGCTGTGCCCCTTGGTTGAAGGGTCAAAAACAAGGGGACATAATTTTAAAGTGAAAGGCAGGGGATTTGAGAAAAAAAACGGTTTTCACCCAGAAGGCAGAGGAGATCTGGAATTCACTGCCTGCAAGGGTAGTTGAAGTGGGAAACCTTGCAACCTTTACAAAGTACTTGGATGCGTGCTTGAAGTGTCATAACGTTCAAACCTATGGGCCTAGTGTGGGAAAGTGGGACTAGCATAAGTGGCAGTATATTTTTGATGGGCCAAAGGACCCCTTCTGCACTGTATGATTCCATGATTCTCCTGGAACATAGGCTTTTGAAAATTGAGAAAACAGAATCTGGTGCGGAGACACTTTTCAGTCATCTAAACAATCAGAGTCCAGTCGATTGTATTGACTTTGCAGAGGTATTATCTGAATGCATATACAGATCTTAGGGCAGTAGTTAGTTTGTTAGGGTGATTTATTGTTGTCACACATATCAAAACGCAGTGAAAAGTGTTCTTTTGCCGGACAGAGTGCAGAATACTGTGTTACAGCTGCAGATAACGTGCAGAGAGAGATCAGAATTAATATTTGAGGTCCATTCAAAAGTCTGATAACAGCAGGGAAGAAGCTGTTCTTGAATCTGCTCGTGCATGTGTTCAAACTTGTTTATCTTCTGCTCAATGGAAGAAGATGGAAGAGAGTATAACTGGGGTGGGAGGGGTCTTTGCTTGATTATGTTGTTTGCTTTCCCGAGGCAGCAGGAAGTATAGATGGTGTCAATGGGTGGAAGGCTGGTTTGCATGATGGACTGGGCTGTGTTCACAACTCTCTGCAATTTCGTATGGTCTTGGGAAGAGCAGTTGCTGTTCCATACCGTGATGCATCACAGGAAGGATGCTTTCTACGGTGCATCTACAAAAATTGGTAAGTGTCTTTGTGGATGTGCCAAATTTCCTTAGCCTTCTGAGGAAGTAGAGGTGTTGACATGCTTTGTTGATGTGGGTGGACCAGGACAGATTGTTGGCGATCATCACTCCCAGAAACTTGACGATGTGGACAATCTCTACCTCAGCACCATTAATGCTGACAGGGGTGCGCCCTCCACTCCACTCTTTGAAGTCAATGACCAGTTCCTTCATTTTGCTGACATTGACGAAGAAATTGTTGTCCTTACACCATGCGGCTAAGCACTCAATCTCTTTCCTGCATTCTGTCTCTTCATTGTTTGAGATTTGATCTAAAATGGTTGTTTTGTCAGCAAACTTGTGAATGGAGTTAGGGTGGAATTTGGCTACGCAGCCATGAGATTGTGTAAGTAGTACAGTAGGGGACTGAGAACACAGCCTTACAGGGCACTGGTGTTGAGGATTACGGTGGAGGTGGTGTTGTTGCCTATTCTTACTAATTGTGGTCTATGGGTCAGAAGTTGAGGATCTAGTCACAGAGCGGGGAGACAAGACCTAGGTCTCAAAGTTAAGAAAGGAGTTTGTTTGGAATTATAACGTTGCAGGTGGAGCTGTAGTCAATAAGTAGGAGTCTGGCAAGTTACCCTTGTTATCCAGATGTTCTAGGGATGAGTGTAGGGCCAGAGACATGGTGTCTGCTGTGGACCTGTTACGTCGGTAGAAGAACGGCAAAGCATCAAGGCAGTCTGGTAGGCCGAGGTTGATGTGAGTCATGACTAACCTCTCAAAGTACTTCATAATCAGAGATCAGAGCCACTAGGTGGTAAGTCATTGAGGCATACTGCATGACTTTCCTTTGATGCCGGGATGATGGCGGTCTTCTTGAAGCAGGTGGGGACTTCAGATCACAGTAAGAAGACATTAAAGATGTCTGTGAATATTCCCCACTGGTCTGCACAGGTTCTGAGTGCTCGGCTGGAGACTCCACCCAGGCCAATTGCTTTCCATGAGTTCACTCTCAAAAAAGCTGATCTAACACCTGCGGCAGTAACCATGGGTACAGGTGCATCTGAGGCTGTTAGGATAGGTGACATCGTTTCATTGCCCTTCTATTCAATGGGAGCGTAGAATGCATTCAGCTCATCGGGTAAGAATGTATCATTGCCCACAACCCTGTTCGGCTTTGCTTTGTAGCCCATTATGTTGCATAAGCCTTGCCACAAATGATGGGTGTCCATGTGGTTAGTCTGGCTCAAGCTTAGTTTGGTGTTGTCCCCTGGCATCTCTGATGGCCTTACAAAGGTCATACCTGAATTTCCTGTAAAGGTCAGGGTTGTCTGACTTGAACGCCTCAGACTTGGACTTCAGTAGGGAGTAGATCTCTCGGTTCATCCATGGTTGCCGATTGGGAAACATTTGGATTAACTTTTTTGGAGCACAGTCTTCTACACACTTACTAATGAAGGTCTGTAACAGTAGTGGCATACTTGTTTAGGTTGGCTGCTGAGTTTGTGAATATTGAAGTAGAGACTGTCTTAGGAGTAGTTTGGGCCTGTAATTGTTGGAATTTAGAAAAAAAGAGGCAGCTTTATTGAAATATACAAGATCCTTAAGGGACTTCATAGAGTAGAAGTGGAAAGTTTATTTCTCCTGGTGGGAGAGTCTAGGAACAGAGGACATAATCTGAGAATAAAGGGGTCACACATTTTAGACAGAGATAAGGAGGAACTGCTTCTCTCAAAGGGTTGTAAATCTGTGGAATTCTTGACAGGAGAGGGCTGTCAAGGCAGGTTGTTAAGTTCAAAGCTGTGATTTTTAATCAGTAAGGGAATCAAAGGTTACGGGGAAAAGGCAGAAAAGTAGAGTTGAGGATTATCAGATTAGCCATGATTTTATTGAACAGCAGAGCAGACTCAATGAGCTGAATTCCCTACTTCTGACCCTATGGCTTATGGCCTTATTAAAATTCATCTTTAAGTGTCAATAATCTCTACAGAGATTGTAACTGCTGAGTATTTCTAGCATTGCAACATTTGCTTTTGCCATAATAAAGGGGAACTTCAAAAGTAGGATTTAAAAAATGTTTTGCAATTAGTACCAGCTCCAGCTTTAGTGTTATCCAATATACAACTAAAAACACAACAGAAGTAATTAAAACTACTTGCACTGTAAATAAAATTTTCAATGATTTGCAGCTGCACTTAAAGCACATTTGCAGATCTGTAGGATGAAAATTGTTGAATCCCTGTAATACATTGAAGAACCTCCACATCCAAAAACTATTTATCTCAATCACTGAGCTGTTGCAACAAATTTATACAACAGTACTTACCTTTTCTCTCCTTGACCCTCCCACCCATTTTTAAAATTTATTTGTGGGATTTAGGCATTGCTGGCTATGCCAGCATTCATTGCCAATATGGTACTCAAGAGTGAACCACGTAGAGGGTCTGGAGTCACATTTAGGCCAGACCAATCAAGGCTGCAAATTTCCTTCATAAAAGATATTCATGAACTAGGTGGGTTTTTATGATAATTGACTGTGGTTAATTCCAGATTCTTATTGAATTCAAATTTCACTGTCTACCCCAGTAGAATTTTAATCTATGTTTTCAGAACATTAGCCTCAGGTTCTGGATTACTGGTGCAGTGATATTACCGCTACTCAACCATCTCCTCAATACAACAGCCTATATATGGACAGGTTAACAATCACCACAAGCATTAAAAATGCAAGATCAATACTGTGAATTAGCGCAGTAGAACCTAAATAAAATACATTGAGATGCTACATTAAACCCTAAATTGTACATTATTGATAACAAGCATAACCATGCAAGTTCAATATCCAAGGCCAGAGTACTGTTCCTTCCTTACTATTCCAATACAATATTAAGCAGAAGATATCCATTTATTTTCATTGATAGGAGTTAAATAGAACTGTGGAATTACTGGACCTAGCCCAAGAAGACACAAAACACAAGCAACAAATTAGTTAAAATGCACTTAGATATTTGACTTCTGACAGATCTAACATACAAGTTAGAAATAGGTGGAAAGGGAAATCCTTTCAGTGCATCATTGATATTTCACTGGTAACTACTCAGAATTAAAACCTTTTCTGCAAATACATATAAGGAAATATGTTTAATTTTGTAGCCAAAAATCAAATTAAATCAGAGCATCTGGATGTCAGCAAAGGACCACACATTCTAATAAACTGGCTCAGGTTTAAGTCTGGATTGTATCAAATTTTGAAACATCCCATAAAAGAAATGTGAAAGTTTTAAATGAACTCAATAACTCATAACTCCACTGTGTCAAAATCGAAAACATTTTAAAGAAGGAGGCTATTTCCAGTGATATTTTCTCCCCTGCCACCTCTTTCATAATAAAAAGGAGTTTCATCTTCATTTATATTTTATGTTCTGTAAATCAGAATTGTCTACATAAGTCCATAACATTAACAATCTGATTTTAAAACAATTTTCACTTATAAAGGCAAAACAAGCATCTCTGCACCATTCTCATGTGTGAGCTCCTATGCAGATATCTACATATACTGCAGATTCTATTTTATCTTTCCTCCTTCAGCGTGTGTGTCTGGAAATTTACTGATCATGGATCTTCACCCTGAATCATAAGTCATTGACATAACACTGCACAACGCCATCAGCAAAAATACATTTTAAGTGAAGCACACCATGTCTAGATATATCACGTAATTCATTAATCTCACAACAGGCTTTAGGATCTGCTTACGTAGACTTAATTACCCAAAATTCAACAAATTTATCCTGTATGCTTGGCAATTCAGGTAAAGTGAACAAGTGTTTGTGTATAAAATATCTTCTATCATCATTTCTGTTCAGGCTTTGTACACTTTCCTACACCAATTCATTCATTCATTCCCCTCATGAGACACAAGCAGGTGGCAAAGTGGTTTGGAGCTGCATCCCTCGACCAAAGGTTACTGTGTTACTGTACTAGTACAATCGTTGTGACTATTAGCCGTCTTATGATGGCAGATAATCTTATTGTGAATTAATCTGTATTTCCATTTCTTCTCTTGTGTAATACATTATTCCAAACAATCAATACCAAATGATTTTACTAATGCCTGTTTATACTTATTTTTCATGGATTTCAATTTCTTCTTTTGAAGTGTGTTAAGAATATTCTAAAGTTTTTAATTGTTCTAAAATAAATATAAATTACCTGGAGCAACGTAGCCTAACAAACCACCTTTTCCTTTGAAACCTAAAACAAAACTGGTTAGCATTTGAATCTTCTTTTAAACTTCTTAGCCATGGTGAAAAACTCTCCTTTAAGTCTGAATAAGTCACCCGTTTATATCTATCTGGCATCACTGAAAGCTACATAGATCTGTTTAAATATATACACTGTGATTTATTGATAAAAGATAATTCCACTCATTGGAAAATATGATGTTTTAGGCATATGAAAATGCCATTCTTAAATTATGTTTCAGAGTTTTTGCTTAATTGGCATACAGATGTTGCGTTGAGATTTTTAAATAGGGGAGGTGATGGCCTGGTGGTATTATTACTAGAATTATTAATCCAGAGACCCAGATAACGTTCTGAGGACCTAGATTCAAATCCTGCCATAGCAGATAAAAATCTTGGAATTTAAACCATTGCTGACTGTCAGAATAAAAAGTCTGGTTCATTAATGTCCTTGAGGGAAGGAAATCTGTCAGCCTTACACAATCTGGCCTACATGTGACTACAGACTCACAGCAAAGGGTTAACTCAACTACCCTCTGGGCAATCAGGACAGGCAATAAATACTAGCCTGGCTAGCAACATCCACATCTTGTGAATGAATTAAAAAAGGATTTTTAAAAGAAAAATGAAGAAGAATGACAAACACGCAAATCGTAGGCTATTCACGGAAAAAAAAATGCAAATTAAGCAGAGAATGCTCAGAAACGCCTGTCAGAAATATTGTCCCAAAATGTTTAAAATTTTATCTAAATTAATTACAATATTGTCAGTAGCAAAAGTGACAAATACCAGTTCCACAGCAATCCTACCAGAGGCCTAAGTTTGAATAGAAATAGTTCAGGGTGTGGAATGATAAATAATTTTTGGGAGGCAATACAAAGATAACACAACTTAGAAGAATAGATGTGTCAAGAAATACTGCTTTCAAATTGGTATTTTCAAATAGAATGCAGAAAATGAGAAAAGTCTTTTGAAGATTGAAAAATGAATGCTTCATTAAAAGTAAGCATACAGTAGTTGTAAGACTACCCATTTCTTCAAGCAAATCCAAAGTATGCTGCTGAAATAGATGCTTTATTTAGTCTGGTTGAAATCTCGTGACATGTTTAAGTTATTGCACAAATGACTTACTGCATAAGGTCACGCAGACAGGCGGATGGATAAATAGGAGGCCAAAATAAATCCTTGCCACTAGCAACCTGCAGCCTGAACAAAATACATTTAAATCCATTTTAAACTTACCCATAATCTGTTCTTATTAATCTTATAAATAAATCAGATAAAATCAAATATATCAAGAAGGCCAAACATATTTGCTATAAGTACATATAAAATTGTTTTAACTTACAGCAATTTCAGAAAAAATACTGCATAGTGTTAATCATATGAAAGAATTTAATTAAAGAAGGACCTGAAAAGTAATTGCACGTAACATGTGCATTTGTTCCCATGGTACCCTTGTAAACATCATTCACACATTTGACACAAAATTCAAAGAACGAAGATTTCAGTCTCTTTGACATGGAGGTCATTCAATCACTACAGCCTCACTTGTGCTGTAGTCCTTCCAAAGTAAATCCTCTTTTCCTCTTCATTTTGCAACTGTTCCTTTTCCAGAAGCTATTCTCCTCTATGTAGTCTGCTGGCAGTTACATCACCCATGTGCCAGTGTCACACCACCAGAATAATACAGGGTGCTGGCTGCAACCAGTCTGCAACAATCTCACGGACTGCTGGGTTTAATTCATTCGCATATACCTTTGGCCAAGACCCATTTTGTTTCAGGAGCCAGCCACGTAAGTATAACACAAAAGCAGTTACTGGGACGTGGGCGTTGCTGGCACTTATTGACCACCCCTCTTTAGAAATGGCCATGTTCTGACAAGTCAAAGCATAACAGGCATGAGACCAAGGCATCATGGGGCACTGAACTCGTCAAGAATGGATATAGCTGACTCAGTTTAATCTCTTATTGCCTTGTAACAATCGATTGTGTGCTATTAAATGAAACGATGATAGTTTTTAAAAGGGAAAAATTAAACCATGAGACAACCATAAAAATGCAAAACAAAATGTATTTCACACTCCAGTTCTAGGATTAATTTAGACAAATATAATTCTAGCTAGTTAATAAAAATCAAATAATTCAAAACTGTTATGCTTCACAAAACAAGAAAAGTGAGCCAACAAGTTTTGCCATGGCCAAACAATTTCAGACAGTTCTAGATGTACAATGCATACAATGACAGAACATTCAGAACAGAAATTCATCTTGCTATTTCCAGACAGTTCATTAGAAGATGGGAGCAGACTAAACTAATAAAATAATCAGATTTTCAGGACTGACGAAGAACTCCCCAGGTGCCAGAAGAATCAAAGGAACTCAAATGTCATTTTATTGCATCGGAGCAAGTCCAGAACAATACCATTTTGTAGACAGAGGAATGACTGGACTTGAAGAAGAAACACAAATCCCTGAGGAATTCTGCTGTGCAAAGTTTTGTACTCAAAGATTCCATTCAGGAATGAATAATAATTGTAAAATTAATTCATGAATGGTGAAAAGATGATCTCTTATAAGTCCTCAATACAATGACGAGGTGACATCATTAAATGGAGAAACTAATTATATTAAGTTAAGAGTGTGGCAGCTTGTTACAAACAGTTGGAGATTGTTATTGAGGATTCATGTTTAAGAGAATAGTCAGGAGACTTCAGACCAACTGAAACAAAGTTTTGACAACAATTCTTCATACATCCATGCACCTGGCAGTTGTTCCAGTGGACTGAGGAGCTGACAAATTTAGACCTCTATTCAGAAGGGAGAATGATATAAAAAGTAATAATTAATCTAATATTTCTAGTGGGTTAGCTTTTGGGGACTAGTCTGGCTTAAAGAGTATAACTCAATTCGGGACAATCAATACAAATTTGTTCAGACATTTGTCATGTCTGACAAACATTGTTGTAATCTGAAGAAACAATATAATGAAATCAGTTACTGCATTCTCATTCATGATTTCTTTTTAGTAACAGAACTATTATTTTTAAACACAACTCAGAAAAAAGAAATAAGTGACAGAGCTTAATGTTTAGATTTTCCATACAACATTAGGTAAATTTCCAAATTACCAAGTGATGGAAAATCACTCTCAGCATGTTACATTAACAAAGATCCATGGTTTTGTACAATATCTAAATCTGGTTGTTGGGGTTGAAGGATAAAATATCTCAACACAGAACTAAATTAGGACATATTTTATCATGTTCTATGTACTTTAACAGGTTAGTCTAATAAAAGAAATCGAAAATCTAATCTTTTCTTAAAAAAGTACAGCAGTTTATCTATCAATTTTTTCAGTTTACGTATTAATTTGCTAATAGTATTACAAAACTAATCAGTATTCCACTCTCCTTTCAATTGCATTATAAATATAGACCAAGAACTCATTTCAGACTGGCAGCAGTTGGCTCTAACCATTGATTTCTTTGTCTTGTAGGTGTAATTACACTACAGTACAAACAGGATAATTTAACGACAAGGATGAAACTGTTCATGGGTTAAGATACATTTAAAAGTGAATTAAAGCCAGTATGAGCCATTAGATGCAGAGAACTCTCAGAATTCTGTCCCAATATAGGAACTTACTCCTCAAGCATTATTAAAATGAACACACATTAAAGAAAGTCAAGTTGAACAAAAGTTGCTCACAGTGTCTTAGAGTTTGTGCTCAGCCTCTGCAAGGTAAAGTTCTGTATGCCAAATGACAACAGCACTGGTCAGCAGGTTTGCTAATGTTAGAATCCTCACTAATTTTTCACTATTTTAATTTTTTTTTAAATCAACTTTGATATAGAGCCGAGTGCTGAAAGGTGACTTTTGGATTGTGAGCAAAAGCTTGTATTAGAAAAAAAGGAGACACAGCAAACAAGCTGCTATTTGTTTGAGGCCAGGCCTGAAAGTTAATTGCAGGTTGTTTCTTGTTACAAAGTGCTCTATAGATGCTTTGACTCCAAAAAGAGTCCTTATACAAAAGCAGATGGCGGCTGTTGAAAGTCAACTGGACCTTGGGGCAGGTGATCAGTCTGACTGAGAGAGGCCAGAGTTTGAATTAGTTTTTGAACTCTATTTAAATCAGAAGGATTGGGCCTGTGAAAGCTACAGACAGGTGTTTGATTGCTCCTTAGTTGTACTCTCATGATAAACTTATTGCATGTTCAGAGAACAGAATCCCAGTTATTGGGATGACAGGGACGGCATGGTGGCTCAGTGGTTAGCACTTCTGCCTCACAGCGCCAAGGGCCTGGGTTCGATTCCCCATCGGGCAAATGTCTGTACAGAGTTTGCACATTCTCCCCATGTCTGCATGGGTTTGCTCCGGGCGCTCCGGTTTCCTCCCACAGTCCAAAGATGTGCAGGCTAGGTGGATTGACCACGCTAAATTGCCCATAGTGTTCAGGGATGTGTGGATTAGGTAGGTTTGGCGAATGGGTTTGGGTGGGATTCTGAGGGTAGGTGTGGACTTGTTGGGCCAAAGGGCCTGTTTCCACACTGCAGGGATTCTATGAATTAATAGTTAAAAAAGCAGGAAAGAAAACGCAAAAAAGTCAGTGATTTTGGCATTGGGTAAGTCACTCAGTTATGTGTGATAACACTTCTGGGTATAAGAAAAGAAAGAAAGGAAACACTTAAAAAATAAAATAAAAATTGAATTTTTTTTCTTCATTCATGGGATGAGGGCGTTGCTGGCTAGACCAGCATTTATTGTTCATCTCTAATTGCCCAGAGGGCAATTAAGAGTCAAACACATTGCTCTGGATCTGGAGTCACATGTAGGCTAGACCAGGTAAGGATGGCTGTTTTCTTCCCTAAAGGACAGTAGTGAACCAGATGGATTCATGGTCATCATTAGACCCTTCGTTCCAGATATTTATTGAATTCAAATTCCATCTGCTGTGGCAGGATTCGAACCCGGTTCCCCAGAACATTATCTGAGTCTCTGGATTAACAATCTAGCGATAATACCACTAGGCCAAAGCCTCCCCATGGAATCCCAATTATAATAATAAAATGAATATTCCTCAGAGCCTACTGAAATATATTTGCATACATCAGTGTCATCAGAAACCAAGCAAGATAAAATCCCAAATGCCAGTGATGTTACGGAGTCTGCTTAAGTGAATTGGCCAGATACATCTCATTTATTTTTCCCTTTTGATTCATCCCTTAACTGTTGTCTGTTTGCCTGTCTTTGTGACTGAGTGGGGATAGAATCAATGAAGATTGGGTTAAAATTATAAACATTAAAGAGATAACTTTAAAATGAAACAATGAATGAGAGATGTTGAAGACCTGAAACAAAACCAGAAATTGTTGGAGAAACTCAGGAATAATGGCAGCATCTTTAAAGAAGGTCACTACCTTTTCTCCACTAATCTGAGTTTGTCCAGCAATATGTTTTTGAATTAGATTACTTCGTTGTTTAACTTTGTTCCACTAAAGTATTGTTAATAAATTGTTAAGTATTTTGTTTAGCTAGAAACCTGGTGTCTGGAATTAGTCATTCACAAAAATCTGTCACTGGTTATTTAAAAAGTCTGGTTAGGAACCTTGGGTCAATTTTGAGGATCATTGAGTATTTTAGTTTTACTGTGTTGCAAATACAGTGATAGGGAGGCCGATTTGATTTGGCAGAGTCTCCATGCCATAACATTGACAAACTCAGTTTTAAACCTCAGAGAACAGACAGCAACAAGTTCAGAGAGAAAATGAGTGTTTTGGTAAGGGGAATGGAGAAGTTAAGGTTGCCAATGTCGAGTTGACAGTTCTTAATGAAGAGTTCAAGGATAGTGCAATGTCAAGGGAATGTATTAGAGACTAGCAAAAGGATCCATGGAGCAAGGACAGGACTCTTACCTAGAAAAGTGAACATGGAGGCAAAGGCAACAAAAGAAGAGTTCAACATGATGTTGTGCCTGACATTTAAAATTCAAGTGTAAAGGGATAACACAAGAGTCCTCTGGTAAGCACAGATTGTTCAGTGAAGAGCAAAAGGTCAGAGGCTGCAGCGAATATGTGACCAAAGAGGTGGTATTTAAGGAGAGGAAATGGGGCCACACAAAAAAGGATCCAGAGAGGTGCCAGCATTGAGGGTTATTGAAGCTTATATGATTTTAACACCTGAAAAAGGAAGAGAAAAGGTTTCTTGTAAAGACTTTGAATGAGATGTAAAAGAAAATGGAACTAGGGACCAGGACAGCTTTGAGACATTGTCAGGGAATGCTAATAGGGAGAGAGGGGTCAACAATATGAAGTGTATGCTGCACAATGCACTGAGTGTAGGTCTTAGAATGTGGTAAAAACAACTGTCCCAGGAGTCTTGTATCTCTCAGAGATACCCATAATCCTGGATGGATTTCAAACACAAACGATGGAACTTCAGTTGGAAGCCACATAGGGCAAGTTGGAGCCAGAAGTAGAGGCAATCTCTGAGGAAGTGATTGTAACAGGATACGCAATTTAGAGGTCCTGGCTAATGCACTGGGGGCAAGGGTTCAAATCCAATCACAACTGGTAGAAAAATAAATTTTGGAACTCAAAGTCAGTTCAGTAATGGTGATGAAAATCCATCACTAATTGTTGTAAAACCCCATCTGGTTCACTAATGTCCATTAGAAAACAAAATCTGATTTTTTGGTCTGGCCTACGAGTGATTTCAGACCAATGGCCTTGTGATTGGAATTTAACTGCCTTCTAAAATGGACTACCAGGCCATTCAGTTCGAGGACAATTAGGGATGGATTAAAAAATGCAGGCATCTGCAGCAAAGCTAACATCCCATGAGATAACTTAGCTATAACAACGAATTTTGGTGAACACTTTATCAAACATTGAGGGAAATAGAAATCAATGAAAATGAACAAGTTGAGAGAATCTAACAATGATCCCTTGAGATTCAATAGCATCACCATCACTGAATCACCTATTATTAACATCTTGTGGGTTATCATTGACTAGAAATTGAACTGAACTAGCCATATAAATACTGTTGCTACAAAAGCAGGTCAGAGGCTAAGAGTTCAATGGCAGTAACTCACCTCCTGTCTCCCCAAAGCCTGTCCACCACCACCCATAAAAGTTTCCCTCCAAGCCAACTACCATTTTTGGAACTTTAGTCAACAATTTTTCCACGCTCGCTGGGTCAAAATTCCAGAACTTATCAATAGCACTCTGGAAGTCATTACACGAGGACTGCTGCAGATCAAGTAGGCAGCAGAACTCCATCTTTTCCAGGACAATTGGGAATGGGCAATAAACATTCATCTAGTTAGCAACACCAAAATCACACAATCTTCTTTTAAAAGTGGGTGTTCTATTTGCCTACAAAATAATTTATACACTTCCAAAGTAATCCATTGGTTCTGAAGAACAATGTAATGCTCTGAGGATGTGACATGATGCAAAATGAGGCAAGTTATTTCCCCTTATTCCAAACAAAGACAAGATTTTTAAAAAGTAAGCATCTTTATACCTTCATATTGACGCTTGTCTACATTTCCAAGCTTAGAGACACTAAATAAATGAAAATTGCTGCTGTGTAGACCTGCTCACATGCAGTAAGAGCCTGCATTTGCGTAGTGCCTTACCATGCCCTTATGATGTACTAATGTTCCCCAGAACCAATGAATACTTTTTTCACGAACAAAAACAGAAGTTGCTGGAAAAGCTCAGCAGGTCTGACAGCATCTGCGAAGAAAAAATCAGAGTCAAAGTTTCCTCAGTTCTGAGGAAGGGTCACTGGACCCGAAACATTAACTCTGATTGTTTTCTTCACAGATGCTGCCAGATCTGCTCAGCTTTTCCATAAACTTCTGCTTTGGTTCCTGATTTACTGCATCTGCAGTTCTTTCAGTTTTTATTCGGCATTCTTTTTTCAATTGCTTTTATTGCAAGTAAACTGTCAGTTTCAAAGGAAACAACATCACCTACTGCAAGTCAACAATAACTTCATTATACAAAGGCTCTGATTACCTTATGGGTACTTACATCAAAGAATGAGCGCATTCAGACAATATTCTGATTTAAGAGGGTAGAAATAGTAGAGAAGTAGTGGTTTTTGGATTCAAGAAAGAAATCACAAAAAGCTGGTGGCAGGTGCAAACAATAATTAGAAAGTCCAGTGGAATATTGGCCTTAATCTCAAGAGGGCTGGACTACAAAAGGGTGGAAGGTTATGTTACAGCTGCACAAAGCACTGGTTAGAAGCCATCTGGAGTACTGCATTCAGTGCTGGGTATTGCAACTCAAAGAATAAAATGGCCTGGAAAAAGGTGAACACAGATTAACCAGATTGAATTGGAGACTAAAATGTGTTCTATTATGATAACAAGATGCATAGACTAAGCTTGTACTCCCTTAATTAGAGATTAGAATGTCATTGAGGTGTTTATAATAAAGTTAATAATTTCTCTTCACTTCTCCTCTTGCAGGGCAGCATAGATCATGTCAGTGCACACTTAAGATCAGGCAATTCCAAGCGATTCTCCACACAACAGCATAAAACTGAACCAGAAAACCCAAAAATCCTGCCAAATATAGATGGAAGGTGATATTAAATGCTCTGATTCAAGTCCACTGTGTATGTAAAAATGGCAATGCCAGATATTGGAATTCATAATATTCATGTTAAAGCATTAGTACTGAGCACATAAATTTGACCTTGAAGTAACTCCTCTAGATATGGAACTGTTTTGTTTAAATCATGTATTTCCACTACTATTTCAGTTTGCAGACAGGCTTGGAAGAAATTGCTTGAGTTGATAATCACTTCATTGGCATAGGAGCCAAAGTATGGTTTCTAAGTTGCCAACTATGTGGGATATTAGAGAATTTCTGGGTGGTTGTTTTCACTGGGAATGTATAGAACTGACCAGCAAATAGTGGACTCTGTTATGCCAGGCCTCTCCTATTGAGGAAGGCTTCAGACTGGCTTTATGATGGATGTAAACTTCATCTTGCACTTAGAATAGATGTCAAGTGTGTGAATTGTTTTTTTCTTTATTCATTCATGGGATGAGGGTGTTGCTGGCTAGGGCAGCATTTATTGCCCATCCCTAATTGCCCAGAGAGCAGTTGAGAGTCAACCACATTGCTGTGCATCTGGAGTCACATGTAGGCCAAACCAGGTAAGGGTGGCAGTTTCCTTCCCTAAAGGACATGAGTGAACCAGGTGGGATTTTCCTGACAATTGATTCATGATCATCATTAGACTCTTAATTCCAGATATTTATTGAATTCAAATTCCACCATCTGCCATCGCGGGATTCGAACCCAAGTCCCCAGAACATGATCTGGGTGTCTGGATTAACAGTCCAGCGATTTAATACCACTAGGCCATCGTCGCCCCTTAAGTGTTCCTAACTTGATTGGTTTAGTTGAGATCTGTTACTTGTGCAAGCCAATAATCCTGAAGATGTTGAGATTTATTAGTGGCCAGGAAGGTGATTGTGGGCCATACTGCTAGGACCCTGCCAGGGAACTAGTCTAAACCCCCGATGAAACAACAGACGGTTTTAAAAAAAAAGAGGAAAAACTATCCAACCCGCATTGGACCCAACAAAGAGGGATGTTGACAGCGTGATTAGGGTAAAGGGTAGAAAATTGACCAGCTCCCCCGATGATGTCTGAGATTTCACATCGCATGTCGAAAGTGGATGCCACATATGTGCTCAGTAATGTTTATGACTCATTGATTCCACAAGCTGCTTTGGTCAGCACTGCAGCATGCTATCTTTGTAAACACAAATTGTATTTAAGCCTCTCAGTCTCCATTAATAAACCATGTGTACACCACACAGTGCTTGTGTGGTGGTGAGAGTAAAATTTTTGAAGCTTGCACTTGCTTTGAGCACCAGTTTACTTTTAAACGATCACTTTCAGATTTAAACTGCTTTGGGAACATGAGAAGAGGTTGTCCAGCCATTAAGCCTATGCTATCATTTATTTTAAATCTGATCTGGTCTGTCCCTCAACTGTCTTTACTTGTTTAGGTTCCATAACCTTGCATAACAAAAATCTGTCTATCACAATTTGTTGACATTTTTAATTGTCTAATATCCCACACAGTTGGCAACTTAGAAACCATACTTTGGCTCCTATGCCAATGAAGTGATTATCAACTCAAGCAATTTCTTCCAAGCCTGTCTGCAAACTGAAATAGTAGTGGAAATACATGATTTAAACAAAACAGTTCCATATCTAGAGGAGTTACTTCAAGGTCAAATTTATGTGCTCAGTACTAATGCTTTAACATGAATATTATGAATTCCAATATCTGGCATTGCCATTTTTACATACACAGTGGACTTGAATCAGAGCATTTAATATCACCTTCCATGAGATAGGCTTGCTATTAATAAAACAGTGTGGAGATCGAGGAACACAGCAGGCCAGGCAGCATCAGAGGAGCAGTAAAGCTGGGTTTCGGGTCGGGACCCTTCTTCAGAAATTTCCCATCTCCGACGTCAGCATCGGCAGTTCTTACTATCCCTCGACTTGCTATTGTACTTTTCAACTCACGTTTCCCTGAAGCCCACTGAAAATTTGAAATTACAACAATAGATTAGGGTAACACATAGGTGAGATTGGATGGAAGAAGGACAATCAACAGAGTACTCCTTAATCATTGGAATAAACATTCGAAAGACCAAAAAGCAGCGTCAATTTAAAGAAGAGAGAGACAAATTGTGCCTCTAAAGACAAATCAGAAACAGAAAGGAAATGAGAAGGAAGAAAGATCAAGAGAAGAAAAGGACAGTATGAATGGTTTAAGTGTACAACTTGACATTTTATTAAGTGTCCCTGAAAATTTAGAAACCTAAAGGAATTAGACTTTATGTTTGCAATATTTTCTGTTCCAGAAAGATTGATTGAAAGTAATTAACACTCATTTATGTTGTCAAATGGGTACTTACACTCATAGCAGTGTGACTTAAACTTTGTAGCAAATATAATGGGCAAATATGGCAGGTTTCTAAACATAAAGAAAAAGCCAAGAGCAAGATGCAATCTTGGCAAAGCCAACAGAAAGGCAACACAAGTCCACCACACCAACTATGAATCAGTTCCCTGCCTAAATTTGCTACATCATTATTGACAAATAACGGTGAGCAACACTATCCTTGCTGTTATTTTGACTGCAAATTTTTGTCCATTCATCTAAAAATGTTCATGATATTCCACAGCACAACCTGATGACAAACATTGAGATAAACAGACGACATATTGTCCAATCTGGTTTTGCTGAGTATAGAAGGTGATTCAACTGTGAACTACAGTTTTAATTTACTTTAACCTTCAAACAATTTATTTCATCAATAGAATACTGCCTTGTTAATTATATTAAATCTGAATTTCAACTCAATTTATAAGTAAAATCATTTTGCACCAAAAGACAGCAGACAAACAAGTCAGTCAAATCCTGCTGATATATAAATGGAGTAAAAATTTGGATTTTTTTAAAGCATTGAAACTGAATTATTGGATACTGAAGCCTAAATTTTTGCACTTTCTCTATGGGGTACAATTTTAAAAAGTCTCCACTGATTGAAGATAAAGCTAGGGAGGATTTTGTACATTTTCATCATTCAAAATCATCTATTTATTGGTACCTAAAACTAAACCAAAGAAATGAAAGCAGCACAGACAGCCCTACTCAATATCCAGCATTTCATCTACATACTTTATCATCTTCATAAGCACTAGAACACAGCACCATGTACAAACTGTTCCTTTTGAAGTCTTCTGGAAGATCGCAGTTGTAATAAATAAAATGAAGTAATAATAAATTAATTTTTTTTAAATCATCTGCATTGGCAGCTGCTGACTCCAAGTGAGAGTATGCATTATTTAAGCTGAGTAAGCTCATTTCACATTTGATAACTTGAGGTTGTCAAAGGTCAGACACCATGCTAGCAGTCCATCAAATGTAAAGCAATGTGTCAAAGGCTATTGAGGCTGCTGCCACTGTTGTTATGGTAACTCCATGCTCTAGTATGCATCGAGTATCAGGATAAATTCATCACAAAAACATCCAAAAAGCCAAGGCAACTCTTAGAGTTAATCATATGATTATACTGCATCATATGCAGCAGTTCTTGTAAGGACTATTGTTTTCATTTTTCCACATACGGAATGATTTTGCAGGTACAAGGCTTTGTGTGTAACAAAAATCTCTTCACAACATATCAAAGTGATCAAAGATATTTGTTGAACAAGTACTTGCCTCCGGCAGAGAAAAGAAAAATCTCTGAAGCAATTCCTAACTGGCAATACATCAGACAACAAAATAAGAGACAAAACCTGCTTTACAAATTGAAAGCTCTGCAGACATTCATAGACCATTGCAAATTGAGATGTTGGAGGAAATGCAAATAAAATGGCATTCGTGAAGGCACCATTTTAGAACTAAGCCACAGACTGCAGAATCATACCCACCCTCTGAGGAAGGTTTGCTACAGGTTTAAGCATGATACCAGCAACTCACCAGTTAAGCCCAGCCAGCCATCTGCCAGTATACATCCTGGGGCCCTTTCAGATCAGAATAACCACCATCACAGAAATGGAAAAACCTGGAAGTCGGTAGCAAGCAGTTGATTAATCAAGCTGTAGATTCTCTATTAAAACATTTTGCAGGTAATGGGTCAGCACCAGCGTTTGCCTGGCTTTCCTCTCTTAGGGCCTCCAAAAATACAATAGTCTAACCAATCCTTGTTCTGCTGCTTTATTTCAGATCCATTCACGGCCGTGGGTATACATTGAATTCTTAACAATGCCTGCCTCCATGATGAAAAAGGAAAAGTAGTTTTCTGCCTACATAATGCCTTCCAACTGTTACCGTGGCAACAAATGACGGTTGCAACAGGGGGGCTAGTGCAGACAAACAGACTGTACTGCAAAAGGCAGGCAATCCTGCTTCGTTCAAATATCTGCTAACAAATAATAAGTTTGCTTCCGAAACAACACCTATATAACCCTTTTAAACAATACGCCTGTCAATAAAGCTGACACTGCTCAATATACAAGGATATTGCCACTTTTCTAATTAAAAACAAATACTTCTGCTCATCTTGGCTCCAAGTTACAAGCTTTCTCAGACTGCACAAGGCATGATAATCTGAAAGAACTTATTTTTCATGGCTTACATCAAGAAAAGGTAGTTACTTTTCTTAAAAGGGAGAAAATTCTCCAGTGTTTAATCACCAGTTTAAAATTGATCATAATCAGAAGATTTACTGCAATCAATAAATATTTAAACAAATGGGAAACAAACAATGTGCACTTTCAGTAGTTCAGATCTTCACCCACTCAAAAGAATTGGCAATTACCACTATATTCATCTATTCACCTATGTCAATTTATGTCCATTAAAACACGAGCTGAAATAATACTGCCAAAATATTCTTCCTATTTACAGTGGAAATAACTGGACAAGAGTTCTGAACTAACACACCACAATATTTAAGCAGTGAGAAATTTGTCGAATACTCCAAATGCAATTTCATGATTGACCTTACACTAGGTTTGGTATAAACTTGATAAATATGAGGGGAGGAAAATGGAGTTAGCCTTGGTTTCCCAGTGGGGAAAAAAAAGTCTTATTCAATCGTGTAGAGTGAAAATAGAAAATAAATAGGCGGCAAAGGAAAATGAACTGTTGTGATGACTTCTAAATTGTCTTAATTAAATTTCCTTCAATTCTCAAATTCACAAATCTGTGCAATTAAGATAAAACAACACATTAGGAATTCAAGATAACAAGGTGCAGAGCTGGATGAACACAGCAGGCCAAGCAGCATCAGAGGAGCAGGAAGGCAGATTTTCTGAAGAAGGGTCTAGGCCCGAAACGTCAGCCATTTTCTGAAGAAGGGTCTAGGCCCGAAACATCAGCCTTCCTGCTCCTCTGATGCTGCTTGGCCTGTTGTGTTCATCCAGCTCTGCACCTTGTTATCTCAGATTCTCCAGCATCTGCAGTTCCTATTATCTCTGAAACATTAGGAATCCAGATCAATTTGACATGGGCATAAGCACATCCACATTGCAAAATAAATAGTCAGCAAACATTTTTTAAAATGTGAGACACACATCAGATGGCGGCATCAGGCTTACTGCACAGTGTTTTGGGAGCCAACTACAGAACATTCTACATGATTGCTGAAAAGCATTTGAGCATTTAAGTAACCAGAGGCAATGATTTTTTTCAGGAAAATGCTAATAAAAAAAACGTGATGTCAGTAGCTGTGCTTCATTACCAAATTTATCTTAGTTGTGCAAAATTAAGGCCAGTGATTTCACATAAGCATTCTGCAATAAATACGTAAAACTTTTCAATAGTCACATGTTTGGGGGCTAGTAGATAACTAGTGCAAGAGTGCCAAAAAAGCTGTGTGCTGGGTGGACAATTTAAGACAGCAATCTGTCCAACAACAGGTTTGCTAAAATTATTTTCCTTATAGTTCTCTTTTTCAGCTTGTTTTTTGTGAATGATACGCCATGTAGTTAGAGGAGAAAACAAACATGCCCTGGTCATCTCCAAAATAAATTGAAAATGCATTTCTACAATTTTACTTTCCAAGTATTATCAAATTGCCTTTTACCATTTTAACTTAATTTAAGAAAACAGTGGCCTACATTTGTTTATTTGGGCCTAAGCAAATACACACACATTCATCAGGATGTACACACTTTCAGACAGGCAGACTTTACCATTATAGCTGAGGGTGCCAAATGATTTATCATGCAACCTTTTTAGCCTGACTGATTGTAATTTTGTTTATTCTTCTGGGTCAGATAAATAAATTGATTTTCAATAGCACATTTATTACACTATGAACACACATGCATAATGCAAACTAATATGCAAGTTCAATAACTAACATTTTTTCCAGTTTTCATTTCATTTTTAATTCACATTTATATTACTGTGTTACTTTTGCGGAGATGTGCAATGGGTAACAGAATTTTAAAAGGCAATTGACTGCCCTGTTTATATGGTAATCTAGTTGGTTAAAAACTGAAAGTAAAGCTTTCTCTCAACATAAAGATATTTTTATCCAACTTTTTCAGACATGTACAGATTGCAACAAAGAATAGATTTAATGCTCTTATCAATAAGCATCTAAAATTTGGGTAGGTAAATCCAGTGTACCAATGCGCTGTGGCACAGCATCAACATTCTTCCATTTACTGCAAATACACAGGCCCTCACTCGAGAATTTAGCTTTCAACCTTTAGGAACACCTCCTTTCAGAAATCAAGTGTGAATAGAAGCTTTTGGTGACCTGTAAATGTAGTTCTCCACACTCACTCTGACCTCAGATCCTACACTGCTGCAATGACATTCAGGGTCAGCTCAAGGAACACTGTCTGGTATCAACATAGACATAGAAATTTCACACCAAAATCTCTGGCCCATTTCTTTGAACAGCAGCTATCGGTGATGTTTTGATTTCCCAATTGTGCTTCCTTTGGACCCATCTTTTGACCGTGATTTATTCTAATACTATCATTTCCCAGCACCTTCATCACTGGTGCCTTTTAACTCTCTTACCTTCCACTCAATGAAGGTCTTCTAGCACAATGGATAGCATCCCCGCCTCACTGTCAGACGCTCTGGGTTCAAGTGCCAAAGGGATGGCTGATTTTAGGAAAATCAGATATAAAACTTGATCAGACAGGACCTGGAGTAGATACTTCAGGTAAATCTGTCTCAGAACAGTGGGTTGCATTTTAGGAGGAAATATCGAGTGTACATGGCCAACATGTTCCAATAAAGGAAAAGGAGGGGACCATCAAATCCTGTGAACTCTGGATATCAAGGGATAGACAGCATTAGATTAAGACAAAAAGGGAGGCTTAGGGAGGATACCGAGGGCTCAAAACAGCAGAAGCCCTACAGGAGTATAGAATGTGCAAGAGGGAACTTAGGAGAGCTAAAATGGGCATAAGAAAGGATGCTGGAGAAAGGAAAATCTTAAATTGTTTTACAGGTACATTAAGGGTAAAAAGATAATGAGAGAAATAGTAAGGCCCATTTAAGGACCGCAGCAGTAATTTCCGCTTAGAGCCAGAGGATGTAGGAAGGGTTCTAAGTTAATATTTTGTGTCAGCATTCAATAGAGAGAGGGATGATATGGGTATCGAAATCAAGGAGAAGATCAGTGATACAATTAAAGAAATTAGCATAGACAGAAAAACAGTTCTGAGTGGTCTGGCAAGTTTGAAAATAAATAAATACCCAGGGCTGAAACAAATGTATTCCTGGTCGTTGAATCAGGCAAAGGAGAAAATAGCAAGGGTGCTTGCAAAAATTTTTAATTCCTGTCTGGCTAGGGGAAATGGGTCAGAGAAGTGAGGGACATTTGACCAGGAAATTACAGGCCAGCGAGTCTAACCTTGGTGGAGGGGAAAATGAATGGAAGCAGTTCTGAGGGACAGAATTAATCTGTACTCAGAAAGTCAGGGATTAATCAAGCTTAGTCAGCATGGTTTTATATTAAGAGGAGGTCATGTCGAACAAACTTGATTGAATTTTTTGAAGAGAAGATTAGGTATGCAGATGAGGGCAATGTTTTTGATGTATTCTACTTGGATTTCAGCAAGTTTTTTTGCTGAGGTCCCAAACGGGAGACTGATAGCAAAGGTAAGAGCCAATGGAATCCAAGTAAATTTGGCAAATTGGGTTTACAATTGGCTGAGTGGCAGGAAGTAGTGAGTGATGGTTGAAGAATATTTTTCCAACTGGAAGCCTATGTTCAGTGGGGTCCCACAGGGGCCAGTGTTGGACCCTTTGCTGTTTGTGGTTTATATAAATGATTTACACTTGAGTGTAGGAGGGTTGATCAGTAAAGTCGTAAATTATTCAAAAAATGGCAGGGTGGTAAATAGTGAGCCTTAGACTACAAGAGGATATAGATGGACTGGTCAGATGCGCTGATCATTGGGAATTGGAATTCAATTTAGATAGAATGTGAGCTGATGCACTTGGGCAGGATAAACGAGGGAAGGGAATAACATACTGAACAGTAAGATCCTGGGGACACACCAAGAATCAGAAAGACCTTAGTGTGCACGTATGTTGATCCCTTAAGGTATCAGGATAGGTGGATAAAGTAGTTAAGATGGCACATGCAATACTTGGAACTATGTAGACAGTTGATTAGGTGACAGCTAGAGTATTGTGTGTAGTTCTGGAATCCACATTATAGGAGAGTAACAGAGGGGATTTAACATGATGTTGCCTGAGCTGGAGCGTTTCAGTCAGGAAGAGGGATTGGACAGACTGGGGTTGTTTTCCTTGGAGCAGAGAATCCTGAGAGGGGACATGATCGAGTTGTATAAAATTATGAGGGCCATAGATAGGGTAGACAGGAAGAAAGTTTTCTCCTTGATGGAGGGATGAATGACCAGGAGGCATAGATTTAAGGTAAGAGGCAGAAGGTTTAGAGTAGAACATAGAACATAGAACATAACAGCGCAGTACAGGCCCTTCGGCCCTCGATGTTGCGCCGACCTGTGAAACCAATCTGAAGCCCATCTAACCTAAACTATTCCATTATCATCCATATGTTTATCCAATGACCATTTAAATGCCCTTAAAGTGGGCAAGTCTACTATTTTTGCAGGCAGGGCATTCCACACCCTTACTACTCTGAGTAAAGAACCTACCTCTGACATCTGTCCTACATCTACCACCCCTCAACTTAAAGCTATGTCCCCTCGTGCTAGCCATCACCATCCGAGGAAAAAGGCTCCCACTGTCCACCCTATCTAATCCTCTGATCATCTTTTATGTCTCTATCAAGTCACTTCTTAACCTTCTTCTCTCTAACGAAAACAGCCTCAAAACCCTCAGCCTTTCCTCATAAGACCTTCCCTCCATACCAGGCAACATCCTGGTAAATCTCCTCTGCACCCTTTCCAATGCTTCCACATCCTTCCTATAATGCGGTAACCAGAACTGTATGCAATACTCCAAGTGCGGCCGCACCAGAGTTTTGTACAGCTGCAACATGACCTCATGGCTCCGAAACTCAATCCCTCTACCAATAAAACCTAACATACTGTACGCCTTCTTAACAACACTATCAACCTGGGTGGCAACTTTCAGTGATCTATGCACATGGACACCGAGGTCTTTCTGCTCATCCACACTACCAAGAATCTTACCATTAGCCCAGTACTCTGTATTCCTGTTACTCCTTCCAAAGTGAATCACTCACACTTTTCCGCATTAAACTCCATTTGCCACCTCTCAGCCCAGCTCTGCAGCTTATCTATGTCCCTCTGTAACCTACAACATCCTTCTGCACTATCCACAACTCCACCGACTTTGGTGTCATCCGCAAATTTACTAACCCATCCTTCTACGCCCTCATCCAGGTCATTTATAAAAATGACAAACAGCAGTGGCCCCAAAACAGATCCTTGAGGTACACCACTAGTAACTGAACTCCAGGATGAACATTTCCCATCAACCACCACCCGCTGTCTTCTTACAGCTAGTTGGGGAAAAGTCTTTTCACCCAGTGAGTTGTGGAAATCTGGAACTCACTGCCTGTAAAAGGTGGCTGGGCAGAAACCCCCATAACATTTAAGTAGTATTTAGATGCGAACTTGCGATGCCAAGGCATACAAGGCTATGGACTAATTGATGGGAAGTGGGATTAGAATAGTTGGTGGTGGTTTTTGACTAGCACACATTCATCTGTGCTGTAGATATCTATGACTCTATGATCAGGATTTGATGATCAAGGAAGGTGTATTCATAAAGCATCCAAACAGGTGGATTATGAACCTGAAAATTCTTACAACAGACACCAAAGGCAGCTGTTAAGAACAGGAGAGATTCCAGGTCAACCATTTCATGCAAAAATGTTGGAGCCTCTCCTGTCACTAGCCTACAATATGTAGGAGTGCACAATGCCACAGAAACTCAGACTTCAAGTTTACATCTGTTACATACCACTATCAGAAGCATCTTTTATTCTGCCTCAGATACTTGCCTCTGTATAATGTACAACATTTTCTCATTCTGATGAGAGTCACTGATCTGAAACAAGTGGATGAATCTTACAGTTTTTTGGCAAAGTGTCAACTGCATCAGGTTTCATTAAGGGTCGCTCTCCATGAGGCTTAGTGAGATTTCCTGCACTATCATTTTGAACTCACCTTCATAAGTACCAGTTACATCCATGGCACCTCCTCCTCAGGCCTTAGCCTGAGGTGTCCACTTACTGTAGTCAGAAAAACTTTCTACTGCTCAGATATCCCAGAATGAATTGGTATCCCTGTCACTAGCCTTTAAATGCCATTGCACTCCCAGACAAGAACTGTCAGGCCACAGCTGTCTACCACAGTCTGGACATTTGCCCTGCAGATAGCATACGAGGGGAATATGGCACCCTAGACTGCAGACAGACACTTTGCATGTTCTGGTCGACGGTGTGGTGCAGAGGAGGGCCGCCCCGTTTCCTCAAGACTGGCAGAGGTGATCACAATGCCAACCCTTGCCTGCAATACAGGAAGACCTTCTCTGCTCATCCATGCTAAATGCCATCATTTTCTCTCTGCTTCATCAGTCCTTATCTCAACTACTGCACCCACCAAGGCTCATGCTCTGCTACTTTCATAAGACATGCAGCATCTTCTCTCACTTGCTTCACCAACTGAAGGGGGTCTCCTCGACTTGATGGGGGACTAATGACAACCATAACAAGCTTCCTGGCTTTCTATCTGCAGTAAATGGCAAGGCAACACAAAAGGACTGGGAGCTTGGTAACTTTGGCTGAAACAAGGCAAGACAGGAATGCTGTGAGCATCCAGTTAGACCTGGAGTGAGTGAATTCTACAGAGATCAAGCGAGCGGCCATGGGGTACAATCAGTGAGCTAGGTACCTGTCCCTGCCCAAAAAGTCTCCTTGAAGCAGCATTGCACTGATTGTTGCCAGTGTGCCTGAAGGGGCACCAGTAAGGTTCAACTGGGATGAAGATAGGTGGCATGTGCCCAATGCCAAGGTGTGTGGATGTGGGGTGCATGTGGCCACTTTCCATGGGGTGTATGCTCAAAGGCTGATGCAGATGCCTGAGACAGAGGTCTGAAGGTGACAATAGCAAACTGGAGTCTCCCAGTACCTGTTCAGACTTTCATTGCAGAAGTTCTCACTATCTTTCTTCATCACAGCAGCTGGTAGGATAAGACGCTGTATAATAATGATGTGGAATCTGGAGTTAGAGGTTGACAACAAGCAATAATCCTGTTAATAGGCACTCTGCCTCTCCCCAGAAAGTGTTTTGTCTCACCATCTGGAACTCTTGGAAAATTCAAGAATTTGCTCCCAACGTTGAGAAAGGCCTTGCCCAATATCTGACCTAATTGTCCCAAATTTCACACTATAGCCCACATTATTCAAGTCCTACCCAAGAACTCTCTCTCCCCCCTCAGGTGCTGCCTGACCTTTTGAGCGTTCCTAAGACTTTATTTCTATTTCATTTTCAGTGGTTTTGCGATTGTAATGTCCAATGTCCTATTCATCAGTTGAAAACAGGATCATTACTATTAAGTATTGTAGCATTTTAATGCAACCTTCTACGCATTTCTATACAATCAAACCAGTTTTACATGTATCACTTTATGAAGGCAATCAGATTTTATTGTTTTCCGTTCTGAAGCAAAGAACACACTAGAAGGTAGTAAGTCATATCTATCTATATATACACATGTATGAAAAATCAACATCCCCCCCTCCACAGCAGTCAGCTACCATATTTGGAAATTTGGAATTACTCAGTAGAATCTTAAAACATGAGGAAATCCATCACACAGTCTTCTACAGGAGGGATCCCAAAGGATTCCCATGCACAACTCCCATTTAACTGGAATAACAACTGTCTGGCCATCTGAAGCTCTAGGCCATTAAAGTTTTAAATCTTTACATGTGACTTCAAACTCCTATTGCCTGCACCCTCGTGTGCTGGTTTTGCAGCTACTTTCTTTCACTCCATTCCAGAAACAGAGACTTCTGTCATTTAGGCCCTGCTGTGTGGCCCTCATGTATGCGTTCAAGAACGGTTTTGGGAAGAATAAGTAGAGACACCATCGGAAGAGGAATTTCAATCCTTAAGTCACTTCCATAATGGAGTATCAAAGAATCAAGTGGAGAGTTAAAATTGGTCAGGTGAGAAACCCAAATCCAGTTGGCTGCAAACGAGCCAATGTCAGATTCAACGGCAGCAAGTTTGTGGATACTTGAGTAAATAACTCCAGAGAGGGTGGTCAATGATAGTATCTTAATGCAGCTCCTCAGATATTAAGAGAATTTAAATTTAAACAGTTGCAGATTAGGTTTCACAGAGGTGACCAGCAAGTTATTAACCACCTGAGACTGAATAACCCATACACTCTTTCCTTTCCTCCAACCTGGATGTTGTTTCATCATTACTTTGGTCACTAACATGGTGTTTTCCTGAAGATCAACTTCTCCTGGGTGACATGATTTCATCTCACATGTGGATGTACAATCCTTCACCCAAGACTTTGATCTTTATGGTGAAGAGCTAAAGCCCTAAGTAGAGATCCCTGGAGGGCGTCACTTCAACATTGTGTTAATCCAAACAAGTTTTCTTATCACTACTCTGGCTCCTAATTGCCAACTGATTTTCAACCTATATTGCAAGGTTGCCTCAAATTTCATCTACGTCAGCTGTTGTTAATAACGTATTCCGCAGAAACCATGCAGATAACATCCAGACACTTCCTTATTCACCTGGTTCAAATTATACTCAAAAAAAATTGAACTAGTTTAGTTAGATAGGATTGACTCATTTAAAAGACTGCCATTTCTTCACTTCCAGTTACAACACAATAATCCAAGTCTAAATCTAATGGATCCACATCCCACTTTGCTACTTCGTAGTAACTTTTAGAAAACAAAAAAGATCTTATCCTGCTAAGTTCAGCTTTCCAGGTTTTTGTTTAATATTTCATCTTTGAACTACCTATTTCCATTGTATCCCTTTTACTTTTTATAGCTTTCCTAATTGACACGGTTTCAACTTTTCTTCATACTTGTGTCAGCCTTTCTTTAGGCTTGATACTATCTCTTACCTAATTTATGAACCATGGTTGCCAAACTGCATAAATGGAACATCTGCCTTTTAAGGGCATGTAGTGTACCAAATACTTATTTGAATACCTCCCACTACTTGTCTGTAGGCTTACCCATAAACAGTTCACCTCAGTTTGCTGCTTTCGACATCAGTTTCATCCTTGCTTGAATGTAAAACCTTAATGCGACTTTCAAACTTAGAATCAAATTTAGTCACATTATGGTCACTGTTCACAGGATGCTTGTTAACTCATTCTGGCTCATTCCTGACTTAAATCTAACATGGCATGTTTCTTTTTCAGTTCTGAACATTTTATATTAGAAAACTGTCCCAAACACACAAGAAATTTGCTGTCTTCATTACTTCAGCCTCTGCTGCTTTGTATGAAAATTAAATTCATCCATTATAAAACGGTCGGTATCACTTTTCTCTGTACACCATATAAAGAGATCACTCTCAAAAGTTCTGCTTCCTTTACTGCTTTTTATTCAGGCCGGTGCTTCCACTGCCTTTTCATCCTTGATATCCACTTTACATTGCTGCAGTGGTGTCTTCTATTGAAACTTTACCACCTTTCCTGACAGGCAGAGGATCCTGTAAACACCACTTCCAGGCGATGCAAAGAGCAGAAAGAAAGTGGATGTCATTGTCAAATGAAAGGAAGCAGGTGTGTGTCTAAAGACGATGCTGCAGGATGTAAAATGAAGTTACACTGTGTATCTGTCTCCTTCTCCCCCGAGCAGCCTCCCTCACTCTCCCCCCTCCTGCTGTGGCCTTCCAAACCTGCTGCAGCATTCACATCAAACTCAGGCAGAGTAGGAGGCTGGCCTGTGTTGCAGGCCTTATCTCCAGCCCCAGTTCAGGCCTCCCCTGTTCTCCCTACACCCACTGCAGCCCCAGCTTCTGCCCGGCTATCTTATCAGCAGCTCATGCACTGATGACAACGACGACGTTGCTGAGCATGGGACACAGTGACAGCAATTTTGTGTTGAATCAAAGATTCTCTGCAATATAGAATCATGACTATTTTTAGCACATTCAATAGACTAGTCTATACTATTCTTTCTTTATGCACAAGAAAGGAGTTGTATTACCAATAACCAAGCTGCAAATGATAGGCTCTTAGGCAGAATCCAGTGTAGTTTTAGAGTTGCCATTCTGAAAGTGGATGCATGAAAGTTAAAGAAGCCATTGGAGACACCTGTCTATGCCGACAGGCAAGAGAAACAACAAAACTATTTTTTCCAAAATTTAGCAAGCAGAAAATTATAAACAATATTCAAGTTATCAGGGGAATGGCCCAAGAGCTACTCTTACAGCAATGATGGATGGCCATTCCTCTTCATCTCTCAATCATATGAAATCCATAATTATGCCACAAAATAAGTAGAAAGTAATCAAAAGTCAAGTTTTCACAAGTTCACTTTTTGTTTAAATGACAACACTGCAAGGATGACATAACCTAGTTTCTGTTTCACAAAAATAGAAGCATATTGGTTTTCAAATTAAAGTACAAAGGCTGGCAGTTAAACTCTGCAAGTGAGTCACAATTCAATTGCTCTTTTAGACTATAAAAGGAATGCTAAATCCAAAGGCAAAATTTATGCCACACATTTCAATGTCTATTATTATTCATTCCAGGCAACTAATCAACATTCAACAAGATCATCTCATCAAATTTCAGTCATTAACAAGGACAATGGCATTCAATTCAAATCAAAATTTTGGACCAACCTTGCACTGTAGAGAAAAATGGCCATTTCAGCATTAAGTGTATTTTTTAAATTTAGAAATGAATCAAAATCTAAAATTAAGCAGTGATGTTTGTGAGTTATTTGGATTATCATCTATACTGGGGCAATTCAAAAAGTAAAAGAAATAAAAACTAAAAATGTCAGGAAACAAAGCTTTACTACTGGTGTTTAGTCAATTTAGCGTCTTATAAAAGTTTTAAAAATGTAATAATATAACTTTAAAATTGCTTGCAAAAGTTTCTGTTGCTTGGAAATACACTCTGCATTCTTTAATAACGATACATCAATAGTTGAGCAATTATGGTCTGCCCATTAAACAAATCTAAAAAGAGATTGTCTTTTTGAAAAAACAATTGTTTTAACCCATACAGTAGCACATGTACCCAAGTCAGATTCTTAGGTTTTCTTCAATGTGTACTGCTTCCAGCAGGATGAAGCAAAATGAACACAAACTACAAAGATCTTCTACCTTTTCAACAATAAGTAACCAGCCAGTGTTTGAAGTCGTTGTAAGCCAAACACAAATCTTGATCACGATAACTTCTGTTACTCAAACCAGATGGAAATGTACTTAAGATTCCTATGTGAAACAGTGAATGTGCTTCAAAAGTACTGCATGCTATATTTCAGAATGGGTGGAGCTTCACTTGGCATAGATTAACTCTTTCATATCCATTACCTTATTCAAAATCGCCTTTAACCTTTTTCACTTTTGCATCATTATGTAATGGGTTAACTGTATACGATAATTACATTAACCACTACCCCTTTTTCACCTCCCTGCAGGTTTCTGTCTTCACCAATTTAAACAAACCTCTGGTTTGACAATTCTTCCAGAATGTGTTAATTTCAGATTTGGAACATCAGTAGGTTGTTGGCCCAGGGATTGCTGACCTTCATCTTGAATGGTCTGCGAATGACTACTGCTCTGATGTTCCTCATTGGGGTCATCCAAATAATGTATTAAGAGATGACTGTTGTCCAGTGAGACTAGTTCCTCTGAATCCTCCACAGAACTGCTTCTGCTGTACAGTCAACGTATGATAGCCGCAGGTCTGCCAATCCTTGGACAACCACACTATTTTTATTTAAATCCCTTATCCACACCTATTGCTCTTAGTGTGGCAACTGTTGTGCAGAGTGACATCTAATGTAATGAGCAGCCTGCTGCTGTCAATAAGAGTGCTCCTTGTTTTCACAGCTTTGTTCCACAAAACGTTTCTGACAGTCTCCGAGATAGTAGGAACTGCAGATGCTGGAGAATCTGAGATAACAAGGTGTAGAGCTGGATGAACACAGCAGGCCAAGCAGCATCAGAGGAGCAGGAAGGCTGACGTTTCGGGCCTAGACCCTGGTCTAGGTCTGAAACGTCAGCTTTCCTGCTCCTCTGATGCTGCTTG